>NC_048573.1:64563008-64605508 GCF_013265735.2 Oncorhynchus mykiss
CACACACACACACACACACACACACACACACACACACACACACACACACACACACACACACACACACACTATGAAACGATAAGGTTTGTTTGAAATGCTATTGATTCATTTAATAACATTAAGAGGAAATTGTCTGATATGTATATATATACACAAGAGCAGCTTGAAATAAACAGTGATAAGAGTGAGGATTTATTGTATTGGTCGTTGGTTGTTGACATTTGCAGAGCTCTGCAGGGTTCAAAGTGTTGTTAGAGATGGAGGCCACTAGGGGGTGCTGTTAGCATCAGTGTGTTATTAAGAGACCACTGTGCTTTGTCTCTTGTAAATTGAGTGTCCGAGTACAGATGGATGGATGACTTTCTGCAGGAGAAAGGACTGGATGAAGACTGTTTAGTAGCTTTAATGGTCAAACCACATTGAACACCATCAGCAACCACACCAGACTGACCATCACTTCCTGTTTCAATGAAGCTTTTCCCCACACAATGAAAGCATTGGCCAATAGGAAAAGAGATCATTTGTTATAAGGTACAGGATTAGGTAAACACAGTTATTGCCTAAAACACAGATTCACCAGATATTAGCGACGTGTATAAATGCCATATAAAACAGGATAGTTCCGTATAAAAAAATAGAAATGCTCCTAAAATAATCTGACATAATGGTAGGGAATGTGCTCATTTGCAGAATCATTTAAGGTTACATGTTATTATTTCTGATCATCCTTGACTAACATCATATGCCTTTCTTTACACATTGAACCACTGCTCTTTGGGATGACTTCAGATATGTTGAGATTTCCAAACAAAACAATTTGATTAGTGAAATAGTGCTCCACCTGAATAGAACTGGTAAATGAGTGTACCTGTGTAATGCTAAAGATACACTAAACGTAGATAGATATAGAAGGTGAGGGGAAATTCAGGTCATTCTGTACCCTAACATAAACTGTCTGACCTCTCTGAGTTAGAAGGGCAAAGGGTCAAATCATTTGACCTCTTTGACCAGATGAACCTAATGTAGCGTTGAAAGACGCCTGAGTGGAGTTCCGAATTCTTTTTCAAACTGACCAGAGGCAAACACATGCAGACACAAGCAACCCCCCACATAATCCCCCATACAATCCCCCATACAATCCCCCACACAATCCCCCACACAATCCACCACACAATCCCCCACACAATCCACCACACAATCCCCCACACAATCCCCCACACAATCCCTCACACAAACTCACACACACAATCTGTAAATAAAGTCATGGAAGTGATTTAAAATCCATCTTTCAATGCTCAAGGTGCCTCCCCCCTTTTTACAAACCCAACCGGGCCACATCGAAAACAAACACACACTTTTTGATGCAGGGTAAAAAAGACACAAACAATATTCAGTTTTAAACTTATTTTCATGGCTTCTCCATTTGACAAGGGTTGCTGCAAAAAAGCTACCATTTCCTACTAAAAAAAGAAAGAAAATATCCTCTCTTTGATAATAATCACATTTGGACTCATCCCATCCTCATCCCCAACAAAATAATTTCCCCGTCTCTGTGGTGTGACTCTTTCTCATTATCTCCCTTGTCATCCCTCAGTGTCTCTCCATCGCTCTGAGCCACCTGACCTTTGAACCCCAGCCAGGTTCACCAGTGGGTCAGGAGCCGGGTGTGGGGGAGGTGGGGGAGTGAGGAAGGGTGCCAGCCCAGCTTCCTCCTTCCGTGGCCTTGGATACAGCTGCTGCTGCCATGGCAACTGGCAACTAGATGGCAGATCAAAGCAGAGGAGAGGAGAGGACAGTGGAGGGGAGAGAGCAGAGCAGAGGAGAGAAGAGGATACAGTGGAGAGAAAAGGAGGCAGTGGAGAGAAAAGGAGACAGTGGAGAGAGAAAAGGAGACAGTGGAGAGAAGAGGAGACAGTGGAGAGAAGAGGAGACAGTGGAGAGAAGAGGAGACAGTGGAGAGAAAAGGAGACAGTGGAGAGAAAAGGAGACAGTGGAGAGAAAAGGAGACAGTGGAGAGAGAAAAGGAGACAGTGGAGAGAGAAAACGAAACAGTGGAGGGGAGAGAGCAGAGCAGAGGAGAGGAGAGGACAGTGGAGAGAAAAGGAGACAGTGGAGGGTAGAGAGCAGAGCAGAGGAGAGAAGAGGAGACAGTGGAGAGAAAAGGAGACAGTGGAGAGAAAAGGAGACAGTGGAGAGAAGAGGAGACAGTGGAGAGAAGAGGAGCCAGTGGAGAGAAAAGGAGAGAGTGGAGAGAAGAGGAGACAGTGGAGGTTCGAGAGCAGAGGAGAGAAGAAGAGACAGTGGAGAGAAAAGGAGACAGTGGAGAGAAAAAACGAGACAGTGGAGGGGAGAGAGCAGAGCAGAGGAGAGAAGAGGAGACAGAGGAGAGAAAAGGAGACAGTGCAGAGAAAAGGAGACAGTGGAAAGAAAAGGAGACAGTGGAGAGAAAAGGAGGCAGTGGAGGAGAGAGAGCAGAGAAGAGGAGAGAAGAGGAGACAGTGGAGAGAAAAGGAGACAGTGGAGGTTATAGAGCAGAGCAGAGGAGAGAAGAGGAGATAGTGGAGAGAAAAGGAGACAGCGGAGAGAAAAGGAGACAGTGGAGGGGAGAGAGCAGAGCAGAGGAGAGAAGAGGAGACAGAGGAGAGAAAAGGAGACAGTGGAAAGAAAAGGAGACAGTGGAGAGAAAAGGAGGCAGTGGAGGAGAGAGAGCAGAGCAGAGGAGAGAAGAGGAGACAGTGGAGAGAAAAGGAGGCAGTGGAGGTTAGAGAGCAGAGCAGCCGAGAGAAGAGGAGACAGTGGAGAGAAAAGGAGACAGTGGAGGTTAGAGAGCAGAGCAGACGAGAGAAGAGGAGACAGTGGATGGGAGAGAGCAGAGCAGAGGAGAGAAGAGGAGACAGTGGAGAGAAAAGGAGACAGCGGAGAGAAAAGGAGACAGTGGAGGGGAGAGAGCAGAGCAGAGGAGAGAAGAGGAGATAGTGGAGAGAAAAGGAGACAGCGGAGAGAAGAGGAGACAGTGGAGGGGAGAGAGCAGAGCAGAGGAGAGAAGAGGAGACAGTGGAGAGAAAAGGAGGCAGTGGAGGGGAGAGAGCAGAGCAGAGGAGAGCAGAGGAGACAGTGGAGAGAAGAGGAGATAGTGGAGCGAAAAGGAGACAGTGGAGAGAAAAGGAGACAGTGGAGGGGAGAGAGAAGAGCAGAGGAGAGAAGAGGAGACAGAGGAGAGAAAAGGAGACAGTGGAAAGAAAAGGAGACAGTGGAGAGAAAAGGAGGCAGTGGAGGGGATAGAGCAGAGCAGAGGAGAGAAGAGGAGACAGTGGAGAGAAGAGGAGACAGTGGAAGGGAGAGAGCAGAGCAGAGGAGAGAAAAGGAGACAGTGGAGAGAAGAGGAGACAGTGGAGGGGAGAGAGCAGAGCAGAGGAGAGAAAATGAGACAGTGGAGGGGAGAGAGCAGAGCAGAGGAGAGAAGAGGAGACAGTGGAGAGAAGAGGAGACAGTGGAGGGGAGAGAGCAGAGCAGAGGAGAGAAGAGGAGACAGTGGAGAGAAAAGGAGACAGTGGAAAGGAGAGAGGAGAGTAGAGCAGAGGAGAGAGGAGAGGAGAGGAGACAGTGGAGAAGAGAGCAGAGGAGAGTGAAGAGGAGAGTGGAGGGGAGAGAGCAGAGCAGAGGAGAGGAGACAGTGGAGAGGAGAAGAGATGAGAGCAGAGTGGAGAGTAGTGGAGTAGACTGGAGAGGAGACAGTGGAAAGGAGAGAGGAGAGTAGAGCAGAGGAGACAGTGGAGAGGAGAGCAGAGGAGAGTGGAGAGGAGAGCAGAGGAGAGTGGAGAAGAGAGGAGGGCAGAGGAGAGTGGAGAGGAGACAGTTGAGAGAAGAGAGGAGAGCAGAGCAGAGGAGAGAGGAGAGGAGAGGAGACCGTGGAGAGGAGAGAGGAGAGCAGAGGAGAGAGGAGATGAGTCAGTAGATTGGAGAGAGGAGAGGAGTCAGTGGAGAGGAGAGAGGAGAAGAGTCAGTGGAGAGGAGAGAGGAGAGCAGAGGAGAGGAGAGAGGGGAGGATTCAGTGGAAAGGAGAGAAAAGAGACAGTGAAGAGGAGAGCAGAGGAGAGGAGAGTGGAGAGGAGGCAGTTTAGAGGAGTGGAGAGCAGAGGAGAGTGGAGAGGAGAGTAGTCAGTGAAGAGGAGAGTAGAGGAGAGTGAGAGGAGATGAGAGAGTGGAGAGGAGAGAGATGAGTAGAGCAGAGGAGAGAGGGGAGGATTCAGTGGAAATGAGAGAAAAGAGACAGTGAAGAGGAGAGCAGGGGAGAGAGGATAGGAGAGTGGAGAGGAGGCAGTTTAGAGGAGTGGAGAGCAGAGGAGATAGCAGAGGAGAGTGGAGAGGAGGTGGTGGGTGGGAGTGGAGAGCGGAGGAGAGAGGAGAGGAGAGTGGAGAGGAGTGGAGAGCAGAGGAGAAAGGAGAGGAGAGTGGAGCAGAGACAGTGGAGAGGAGTGGAGAGCAGAGGAGAGAGGAGAGGAGAGTGGAGAGGAGGCGGTGGGTGAGAGTGGAGAGCAGAGTTGGTAATTTTAGACCACTCTCCACTATTAAAATAACCACATAATGACCATTTCAAGTCAGTAATAGCACCAAACCCCTTCACACCTTTTCAAAATGTCACATCCCATTTAGAGCATATGGGGATGTTGTGGTTGAATAGGCTTTTGGAGTTTGAGATGGCCGTAAATACAGTCAGAGGTAGAGCTTGACTGGCGTGGTGTTCTCTGCTAATTGCAACACCAATTAGAAGTACAAGCTAGTTAATTATGTGATGGAGAAACTACTACACACTCAGAGGATATAAAAACATTTCAACCATAAACTTTAAGATGGCTGCCTACATCCACTATTTGGACAAGTGTTAGCACCACATATTCCAAAAATATGTTTCATACATCACAAAATGATTGATGTTAAATTATTACCTAGGAGGATGACGGAGAGGCATGGACAAGTCTTCTGAGGTCAAATAAAGAGGAGCGATAGAAAGATAGAGAGGTAGAGAAGGAGAGAGAGAAATAGAGAGAAAGAAATAGAGGGAGGGAAAGAGAATGAGGAGAGGGAGGGCATGTGACTTTTAATGAATAGGGAGGAGCAGCAGCGGCATCCAGCAGCTCTTTCGTAGTGATTACACCACCTGGTTTGAGCCTGAGCCCTCGAGGCAGTCAGAGCCAAGCATGTTGGTTCACAACCATAACACCTGGAGAGACCCATTTCAGAAAAGCTCTCGCTTTTTCTCACCCTCTCTCTCTGGCACCCCCTCTTTCTTTCTTTCTTTCTTTCTTTCTTTCTTTCTTTCTTTCTTTCTTTCTTTCTTTCTTTCTTTCTTTCTTTCTTTCTTTCTTTCTTTCTTTCTTTCTCTCTCTCTCCCTCTCTCTCTCCCTCTCTCTCTCTCTCTCTCTCTCTCTCTCTCTCTCTCTCCCTTCATCTCTTTCTTTCTTTCTTTCTCTCTCTCTCCCTCTCTCTCTCTCTCTTTCTCTCTCTCTCTCTCTCTCTCTCTCTCTCTCTCTCTCTCCATCTCTTTCTTTCTTTCTTTCTTTCTCTTTCTCGCTCTCTCTCCTCTCTCCACTTCTCTCTCTGTCTCTTCTCACTCTCTCCAATTCTCTCTCTTTGTCTCCTTCTCACTCTCTCTTCATCTCTCTCTCCCTCCCTTTCTCTTTCTTTCCCTCTCCACATATCTCTTTCTCTCTCTCTCTCTCTCTCTCTCTCTCTCCACATCTCTCTCTCTCTCTCTTTCTCTCTCCCTCTCTCTCTCCCTCTCTCTCTCCACATATCTCTCTCTCTCTTTCTCTCTCCCCCTCTCTCTCTCCACATATCTCTCTCTCTCGTTCTCTCTCTCTCCCTCTCTCTCTCTCCACATATCCCTCTCTCTCTCTCCACATATCTCTCTCTCTCGCTCCCTCTCGCTCTCTCTCCACATATCTCTCTCTCTCTTTCTCTCCCTCTATCCCTCTGTCCTTCCCCACAATATGATACATGTTATTGGTGTTACTCTAAACCAGGCTTTGACGTTTAACTACTTGAATCTCCCTCTTTGATGATGTCTCTTGAATCTTGATTCATTAATGTACAGTAATTCAAGTTTGGCATTTGATCCCAGTCTGTGTGAGGTTGGGAGCCCCTTTGATTGTGGAGTAACAAGTATTTATCCTTAGAGCCATGCTCAGAGAAGAACAATGTTTATCTCAAGTGCTTCAAGAGGCTCTAATCTCCCTTTCCTCCTCTATGTATAAAAGTTCTGTCGGTTATCTAAGCTTTGGTAGTTTCACTGTGGACGCGCGCACACACACACACACACACACACACACACACACACACACACACACACACACACACACACACACACACACACACACACACACACACACACACACACACTCATACACCCTCATTGCCATCAAGTAAATAATGAAGAACTATTTAACGTCTAATTATTTCATGTAACCAGCTATATGACGAGGTATTCCAACTACGCATTCTACTCAGAATAGCCAAAAGCATGTATTCTACTCAGAATAGCCAAAAGCATGTATTCTACTCTGAATAGCCAAAAGCATGTATTCTACTCAGAATAGCCAAAAGCATGTATTCTACTCAGAATAGCCAAAAGCATGTATTCTACTCTGAATAGCCAAAAGCATGTATCCTACTCAGAATAGCCAAACGCATGTATTCTACTCAGAATAGCCAAAAGCATGTATCCTACTCTGAATAGCCAAAAGCATGTATCCTACTCTGAATAGCCAAAAGCATGTATCCTACTCTGAATAGCCAAAAGCATGTATTCTACTCAGAATAGCCAAAAGCATGTATTCTACTCAGAATAGCCAAAAGCATGTATTCTACTCAGAATAGCCAAAAGCATGTATTCTACTCAGAATAGCCGAAAGCATGTATTCTACTCAGAATAGCCAAAAGCATGTATCCTACTCAGAATAGCCAAAAGCATGTATTCTACTCAGCATAGCCAAAAGCATGTATTCTACTCAGCATAGCCAAAAGCATGTATCCTACTCAGAATAGCCAAAAGCATGTATCCTACTCAGAATAGCCAAAAGCATGTATCCTACTTAGAATAGCCAAAAGCATGTATCCTACTCAGAATAGCCAAAAGCATGTATTCTACTCTGAATAGCCAAAAGCATGTATCCTACTCAGAATAGCCAAAAGCATGTATTCTACTCAGAATAGCCAAAAGCATGTATTCTACTCAGAATAGCCAAAAGCATGTATTCTACTCAGAATAGCCAAAAGCATGTATTCTACTCAGAATAGCCAAAAGCATGTATTCTACTCTGAATAGCCAAAAGCATGTATTCTACTCTGAATAGCCAAAAGCATGTATTCCACTCAGAATAGCCAAAAGCATGTATTCTACTCAGAATAGCCAAAAGCATGTATTCTACTCAGAATAGCCAAAAGCATGTATCCTACTCAGAATAGCCAAAAGCATGTATTCTACTCTGAATAGCCAAAAGCATGTATCCTACTCAGAATAGCCAAAAGCATGTATTCTACTCTGAATAGCCAAAAGCATGTATCCTACTCAGAATAGCCAAAAGCATGTATTCTACTCAGAATAGCCAAAAGCATGTATTCTACTCAGAATAGCCAAAAGCATGTATTCTACTCTGAATAGCCAAAAGCATGTATTCTACTCTGAATAGCCAAAAGCACGTATTCTACTCTGAATAGCCAAAAGCATGTATTCTACTCAGAATAGCCAAAAGCATGTATCCTACTCAGAATAGCCAAAAGCATGTATTCTACCCAGAATAGCCAAAAGCATGTATTCTACTCAGAATAGCCAAAAGCATGTATTCTACCCAGAATAGCCAAAAGCATGTATTCTACTCAGAATAGCCAAAAGCATGTATTCTACTCTGAATAGCCAAAAGCATGTATTCTACCCAGAATAGCCAAAAGCATGTATCCTACTAAGAATAGCCAAAAGCATGTATTCTACTCTGAATAGCCAAAAGCATGTATTCTACTCTGAATAGCCAAAAGCATGTATCCTACTCAGAATAGCCAAAAGCATGTATTCTACTCAGAATAGCCAAAAGCATGTATTCTACTCAGAATAGCCAAAAGCATGTATCCTACTCAGCATAGCCAAAAGCATGTATTCTACTCAGAATAGCCAAAAGCATGTATTCTACTCAGAATAGCCAAAAGCATGTATCCTACTCAGCATAGCCAAAAGCATGTATCCTACTCAGAATAGCCAAAAGCATGTATCCTACTCAGAATAGCCAAAAGCATGTATCCTACTCAGAATAGCCAAAAGCATGTATTCTACTCAGAATAGCCAAAAGCATGTATTCTACTCAGAATAGCCAAAAGCATGTATCCTACTCAGAATAGCCAAAAGCATGTATTCTACTCTGAATAGCCAAAAGCATGTATCCTACTCAGAATAGCCAAAAGCATGTATTCTACTCTGAATAGCCAAAAGCATGTATCCTACTCAGAATAGCCAAAAGCATGTATCCTACTCAGAATAGCCAAAAGCATGTATCCTACTCAGAATAGCCAAAATTATGTATTCTACTCAGAATAGGCAAAAGCATGTATTCTACTCAGAATAGCCAAAAGCATGTATTCTACTCAGAATAGCCAAAAGCATGTATTCTACTCTGAATAGCCAAAAGCATGTATCCTACTCAGAATAGCCAAAATTATGTATTCTACTCAGAATAGCCAAAAGCATGTATTCTACTCAGAATAGCCAAAAGCATGTATTCTACTCAGAATAGCCAAAAGCATGTATTCTACTCAGAATAGCCAAAAGCATGTATTCTACTCTGAATAGCCAAAAGCATGTATTCTACTCAGAATAGCCAAAAGCATGTATTCTACTCTGAATAGCCAAAAGCATGTATCCTACTCAGAATAGCCAAAATTATGTATTCTACTCAGAATAGGCAAAAGCATGTATTCTACTCAGAATAGCCAAAAGCATGTATCCTACTCTGAATAGCCAAAAGCATGTATTCTACTCAGCACAGCCAAAAGCATGTATCCTACTCAGAATAGCCAAAAGCATGTATTCTACTCTGAATAGCCAAAAGCATGTATTGTTTTACGTTTCTTTTGCTTTTATTTGAACTTGTTATGGTTTGCTGAATATTTCTGGACACATCCTAAGCTGACTTGTCCAAATTAGTGTTCATGACTGAGCTTGGTTTTCACTTCCCATGCAGTTGTACTGGTCTGCCAATAGATGGAGCTGTGTACATAAAACACAGCGTGAGAGAGACCATAGCACTAGTTGTTCTAATGCAGAAGAGATATGAGAAGGGAAAGGAAGGGCAAATCATCTCTAGTGTCTCAATGTCAACTAAAATAGGATGAAATGGATGACGCTGATGTTGTAGACAAGGGAATCAAGTCTGTCATTTGTTCACACTTTCTGTAACCTACTTGTTTTCAAAATAGATGGTGAGAAACTGAAACTAAGTGTGGTAAATTAGGAGGTCCAAGATAGTGGTCTCTAAAGGCAGATATTGCTTGATTTCATAACTCAAAACATACCTGAGAGAGATAGACACTAAGACACTTTGCATTGCTGCCCAGGAGAATGAGTCATGGCGTTCCTCCATATTTTGGGAGATGAATTTCAGATGAACCTGATACTGTTACTGTTAAGGTACACTATCTTATCCCACTGTTTTAATCGGACTGATAAACCACATGACTTTGCTATGGGTGTGCAACTCTATAAATGCATTATGACCGTGGCAGCTCGTCCTATCGATATGGTTGAGACACTAAGACTGTGTGATGAATGTAGCCTATTTGTCTTAATCTTTCCTGTGGGGTATGTGTGGCCTGGTTCCATATTAGTTTGTGCTGTATCGCCAACTCCTATGGTCATTGTGTTGGGAGTGACAATGGGAGTAGGAGTTGGCAAAAACAGCATAAACAGATCTGGGACCAGGCTAGGAAATGTGTAGTTCATGGTTGTGGGCAAAGGACAGGTGGATATATTGGGGAATGTATAAGACCATAGTAACACCCAGAAGCTCACTGCACTGAATGCATATGTCTTGCTGTATGTAAATGTTTACATTGTTAGAAGTTAGGTTCCTACACCACTAGTCATGTACACGTTTTTAATCACACAGCGGAAGCCCAACATGCATCCATGAGCAACAAGGCATGAGTTACACAATATCTCTGGGGAGAGGCAATCCTACGCTTTAAACTTAGAATATATGCTGGAGTTGCCACTAGTTTTATAGATGCTGCTCGTCGTTGAGCACCAGGACTGTAATGTGCTGCTAGTCGATGAGCACCAGGACTGTAATGTGCTGCTCGTCGATGAGCACCAGGACTGTAATGTGCTGCTAGTCGATGAGCACCAGGACTGTAATGTGCTGCTAGTCGATGAGCACCAGGACTGTAATGTGCTGCTCGTCGATGAGCACCAGGACTGTAATGTGCTGCTCGTCGATGAGCACCAGGACTGTAATGTGCTGCTAGTCGATGAGCACCAGGACTGTAATGTGCTGCTCGTCGATGAGCACCAGGACTGTAATGTGCTGCTCGTCGATGAGCACCAGGACTGTAATGTGCTGCTCGTCGATGAGCACCAGGACTGTAATGTGCTGCTCGTCGATGAGCACCAGGACTGTAATGTGCTGCTCGTCGATGAGCACCAGGACTGTAATGTGCTGCCAGTCGATGAGCACCAGGTCTGTAATGTGCTGCCAGTCAATGAGCACCAGGACTGTAATGTGCTGCCAGTTGATGAGCACCAGGACTGCAATGTGCTGCTAGTCGATGAGCAACAGGACTGTAATGTGCTGCCAGTCGATGAGCAACAGGACTGTAATGAGCTGCCAGTCGATGAGCAACAGGACTGTAATGCGGGGTAGGTTTTGTCTGACTGCCTGGGGGGACACATGGTGGAAGATGTGGCTTTTAAGGGGAAAGGTGTGGCTCAAGAGGACAACATTAAATCCTGATCATCACTTCGCAGTAAGACACCAGGAGACTGGATTGAGTCTCCTCCGTTCCTCATCTCCCCCTCCATCCTGTGTGGAGGCCAGAGTCAGGATGAGCATTAGAATGCTAGCAGAAGACTGTGAAGAGGGAGACACAGCCAGACTCCTACATTTGTAAAGCCTCTACTTCCTGTGCCCTGTGGCTCCAGTGAGCGAGAGATATCAGACCAGACATCAGACTCTCCTCTGTGTAGGTTACTGTATCTGTCTGCAGGACTGAGCCACAGGCAGGTACAGACACTAATGCCTTTTATTAACTTGGCTCACTCTATACAGAGAGGGAGAGGAGAAGGAAATAGACAGAGCAGATTTAAAGACGTTGACATGGCAAAAGGAGAGTGGTGGGCTACAAAGACCAATCTGATTGGTAGAACATGCATAAGCCCTGTGTGCGATGCATGACCAATATGTTTGATGTGGCTGTATTCAGTCTTGTGTGTGTGTGTGTGTGTGTGTGTCTAGGTTGTTGAGCAGCACTAGTCGAACACCGTTCCCTGTTGCCCTGACTACGGCAGGTCAAACCCGTTACATTATCTTGTTGAGTCCCCAGGGCGCCAAAACAACGCACTGCACGCCCATCGACACATCACGGCTAGTAGTCATCCTGTGTGTGTATGTCGTTGCCATTGATTTAGTCTCAGGCTCCCAGCTTCCCCAATTACCTTCAGCCACAGCCCGTCAGTGTGTGCATGAGTGTGTGCGTTTGTGTGTGTGCACACATCTGTGTCTGTCTATTCGTGTGTGTGTGTGTGTGTGTGTGTGTGTGTGTGTGTGTGTGTGTGTGTGTGTGTGTGTGTGTGTGTGTGTGTGTGTGTGTGTGTGTGTGTGTGTGTGTGTGTGTGTGTGTGTGTGTGTAAGAAAGCATGCGCATGTGTGTTTGTCCCTGTGCTGTCAGAGGGAGGCTGTGTGGACTACTGGGGCCTAAAAAAGAAGGTTGTTGAGTGTCTTGTTTGCTCTGCTAATTACCCCTGTAGTTTCCTTTCATTAGTGGAGCAGCCTGAGCTATCACACATGCTCCAACAACATGGGCTGCGTTTACACAGGCAGCCCAATTCGGATCTTTTTTTTCACTATTTGGTCTTTTGAGCAATCAGATCAGCTCTGAAAAGGATCTGATGTTAAAAGATCTGATGTGATTGGACAAAAGACCAATTGGTGGAAAAATAGATCAGAATTGGGCTGCCTGTGTAAATGCAGCCGAAGTGATCAGTCTTAGCCTTCCAGCTCTCAGAGTAGTGTACAGTAAATATTGGCGATATGTAGCTGGTAACATATGGCTGTGTTACTGGGTATAAAAGACCTGAGCTGTGTGTACACTCCACCACAGAGCTGGAAAAATCTCTGTTTTATAGACCCATCATTCATTTCATTTCCTTTAATTTATTTGACCAGGATGGTCCACTCAGTGACAGTAATTTTCCCAGGAGTCATGGGATCTATAAAATAAAACCCCTATGGACTCATGTTCTGGTTCTATAGTCTATGTTAACAATGTTGGTATTATTGGTCCAACCAGACACTGTCTCAGCTCAGTAAATGAAGGGGAGAGAGGGAGTCATTTATTTCAGCTCTATCTGACCTTTTGTTCAGTACCATACTGTCCTGTCCACATGAGTGCATGCATGTGTGTGTTTGTGTCTGTGTTCTCTGTTGGTTCTTAGTAGAGTATACATCAGAGGTGTTGTGTGCTGAAATGCTTCTGACTGTGTGAGTGTGTGTATCTTGCTGTGTCTCTATGTGTGTGTGTGTCTGCTTTGCACCCCTCCCTTCCTCCCTCCCCCTCTCTCTCTCTCTCTCTCTCTCTCTCTCACACACAGACACACACAAACACACACCTCATACACCTCTCTCTCTCTCTCTCTCTCTCTCACTCACAAACAGACACACAAACACACACCTCTCTCACACACACACACACACACACACACACACACACACACACACACACACACACAGCCGTGGCGCGGCTCCTTAATGACTGTCATCCCTCTCTGTGCCACGTTATTAATTAGCTCAATGATCCTTGCCAAGGGGACCTGTGCTGTGGATTAGCGTACCCAGCAGCCAACACCTGCACTCCTGCCTACCCCCAGCACCCACACCCCTGTCTACCCCCAGCACCCACATCCCTGTCTACCCCCAGCACCCACATCCCTGTCTACCCCCAGCACCCACATCCCTGTCTACCCCCAGCACCCACATCCCTGCCTACCCCCAGCACCCACATCCCTGTCTACCCACAGCACCCACATCCCTGTCTACCCCCAGCACCCACATCCCTGTCTACCCACAGCACCCACACCCCTGTCTACCCCCATAACCCACACCCCTGCCTACCCCCAGCACCCACACCCCTGCCTACCCCCAGAACCCACACCCCTGCATACCCCCTAGAACCCACACCGCTGCCTACCCCCAGAATCCAAGTGTAGGGTTAAGTCTTGGTATAGGATTAAAATAATAAACATACAAAACGAGTGCCCAGCACTGGGATGGAACACTTGGAGCCGGAGGATGGGGCTTAAATTCACATCCACCATCCACAGTGCCCCTAGCAAGCCGCAAGCCTACTAGATGGTACTAGATGGTCAGGTTGACCCTAGTGGACGGTTAGCTTCCACATTTCGCCAGGTCCAAACATAATCTGTACCTGCAGAATCAGCTCCTCCTGGTGTAGTCCATAAGACTGGTTGTTTGACTGTTACCTGCTCAGTAGTATTGTGCTGTAGTCTGTTGTTTGTTAAGGCAGTGCTGTGTAATCTCTTGTCATGATTGGTGATTTCCACATGGCAAGAATTTGTATTATATTTCATTGTAATGCATTTTATTGTATTATATTATACTTTATGATATTGTGTTTTATTGTATTCTATTGTATTTTATGGTATTGTATTTTATTGTATTGTATTTTATTATATTTTATGATATTGTGTTTTATTGTATTCTATTGTATTTTATGGTATTGTATTCTATTGTATTTTATTTTTAAGTATTTTATGGTATTGTATTTTAAAGTATTTTATGGTATTGTATTCTATTGTATTTTATTTTAAAGTATTTTATGGTATTGTATTTTATTGTATTGTATTCTATTGTATTTTATTTTAAAGTATTTTATGGTATTGTATTTTATTGTATTGTATTCTATTGTATTTTATGGTATTGTATTTTATTGTATTGTATTTTAAAGTATTTTATGGTATTGTATTTTATGGTATTGTATTTTATGGTATTGTATTTTATTGTATTGTATTCTATTGTATTTTATTTTAAAGTATTTTATGGTATTGTATTCTATTGTATTTTATGGTATTGTATTCTATTGTATTTTATGGTATTGTATTCTATTGTATTTTATTTTAAAGTATTTTATGGTATTGTATTCTATTGTATTGTATTCTATTGTATTTTATTTTAAAGTATTTTATGGTATTGTATTCTATTGTATTTTATGGTATTGTATTCTATTGTATTTTATTTTAAAGTATTTTATGGTATTGTATTCTATTGTATTTTATGGTATTGTATTCTATTGTATTTTATTGTATTGTATTCTATTGTATTTTATGGTATTGTATTCTATTGTATTTTATTGTATTGTATTTTATGGTATTGCATTTTATGGTATTGTATTTTATGGTATTGCATTTTATGGTATTGTATTTTATTGTATTGTATTTTAAAGTATTTTATGGTATTGTATTTTATTGTATTGTATTTTAAAGTATTTTATGGTATTGTATTTTATTGTATTGTATTTTAAAGTATTTTATGGTATTGTATTTTATGGTATTGTATTTTATTGTATTGTATTTTAAAGTATTTTATGGTATTGTATTTTATGGTATTGTATTTTATTGTATTGTATTTTAAAGTATTTTATTGTATTGTATTTTATGGTATTGTATTTTATTGTATTGTATTTTAAAGTATTTTATGGTATTGTATTTTATGGTATTGTATTTTATTGTATTGTATTTTAAAGTATTTTATGGTATTGTATTTTAAAGTATTTTATGGTATTGTATTTTATTGTATTGTATTTTAAAGTATTTTATGGTATTGTATTTTATTGTATTGTATTTTAAAGTATTTTATGGTATTGTATTTTATTGTATTGTATTTTAAAGTATTTTATGGTATTGTATTTTATTGTATTGTATTTTAAAGTATTTTATGGTATTGTATTTTATTGTATTGTATTTTAAAGTATTTTATGGTATTGTATTTTATTGTATTGTATTTTAAAGTATTTTATGGTATTGTATTTTATGGTATTGTATTTTATTGTATTGTATTTTAAAGTATTTTATGGTATTGTATTTTATTGTATTGTATTTTAAAGTATTTTATTGTATTGTATTTTATGGTATTGTATTTTATTGTATTGTATTTTAAAGTATTTTATGGTATTGTATTTTATGGTATTGTATTTTATTGTATTGTATTTTAAAGTATTTTATGGTATTGTATTTTATTGTATTGTATTTTAAAGTATTTTATGGTATTGTATTTTATGGTATTGTATTTTAAAGTATTTTATGGTATTGTATTTTATGGTATTGTATTCAATGATCGTAGACTCCCTGAGAGTTCTTGCCCTCTTAGCGTCATTGCTATGTATAATCATAGAGGTGTCTTTCCGTGTGTCTCCCTTAGATCCAAGTGTTCATCAAGGGCTTGGTCCCTGTGGTGTGCAAATCACTATTCATGTTATTGTCAGAATGAAAAAATGGGAGAAAATGTTAAAGCAGCCTCTCCAGATGCCTGGCTCCTGCACAGAGCAAATCAACATAAATGTCACTGTCAAATTGAAATGAAGAAGAAACGTGGCATAGCAGAAGCCAACAAACTGTTCTGTGGAGGACAACGGAACATGTCTGAAGAGGTGGAAATCACAGAGAGAACCGTAACAGTATAGTTTAGCTCGAAACATGAATTTGTAGTTATTAATAGTGACAAAGTAATAACTTAAAGTGATCCCATGTTTACATTTGCAATATCCACACACCTAACAAGCACCGACAGTATGTGTACACTGTACAGTATTATAAGTGCAGCATGTGCATGCAGCATGGTTGTGCCTCCTAATCGGCTCAGTCAATGACCATCACGACGTGTTTATCACAACGTGTTTAGTGAAGTATGTAAATATGCAGAGCATGTACACACCTCCAAGGTGACAGCCAGTGGTGTGCGTGTGTGTGATTATTGACTGTGTTGACCTGCCGGTGACCCTGGCGGTGTGTGAGTACAGGGCGGGGAGTTGGTGTGATCCGCAGCACCTGTCACACACGTCAATACGCTGATGGATGGTCGCCATGGTTATTAAAGCAGAGTTAGAGCGGGGAGGGGGAGAACTGGCATGAATGATGACTACAAATGGCTGGCTGTACGTGTGTGTGCCTGCATGCGCAGTGCAGTGTGGAGAGGAGAATGGGAAGCCGGATGGCAAGGCCTCGATGTCATCTGTCTTTATTATCCTCCTGGGAAGAGAGGAGGACGAAAAGAGGAGGAGGGAGCAGAGAGGGAGAGACAAGGAGCGGTCAGTGGTATGGGCCCCATTGGCAAGCCAGGTCGCACCATGCCAGGAATGTAATGTCCCCCCTGCTGGTCATGCATTAAACCTTACATACACACATACACACACCTCCATTCTTCTTCCACCTCTCAGGCTCTCTCTCTCTGTTTTCCCCAATGCTTTACCCAATCTCTCCTCTATTTCCTAATTGTATTTATCCCTCCATTTTCTCTGTCTCTCTCTCTGTCTCTCTCACACTCTCTCTCTCTCTGTCTCCCTCTGTCTCTGTCTCTCTCTGGCTCGGTCTCTCTCTTTCTGTATCTCTCTCTTTCTGTCTCTCGCTCTCTCTATTTCTCTCTCTCTCTGTCTCTGTCTCTCTCTCTCTTATCAAGCGATGAGAGAACCCCCACCACAATCAATCATGGTGAAGTCACAAAGCACAGCGGCACACTCAGGGCACAGCAGATAGGCTGGGGGAGAAGAGAAGGAGAAGGAGAGGTGGAGTAGAGAAGGTCTGAGCTGTGCTGGGAGGGGAAGACAATGGGTTCACTGCACAGTCAAAGAGTGGGCACACTCACTGCTGGGGCGGGGGGCGGGGGGCGGAGGGAGGGAGGTGGTGATGAAACCAATGAGGCAACGTGATTGGTGAAGCCTCCATGAGGACCAGCCCCTCGCCAGCAGAGCTCTCTGTATGTTCCAAATGGCACCCTATTCCCTATAAAGTGCATTACTTTTGACCAAAACCTTATAGGCACTGGTTAAAAGTAGTGCACTATATAGGGGATAGTGTGCCATTTGGATGTCACCTTCGAATCGCAGTCTGAATGCAGATGTGACTGAACGGGCCTGCCATTGATATTCTCTCCCTGTCCTCTCCTCCTGTTCTTTTTTCCTGATTAGTGCTTTATTTATTGATAGCCCAGTTAATGTCCCCCCTAATTTCAGAATGCTTCTGTCTTCATTACCCAAGGAGATTCATTTGCCGCATTGTGTCTGTGTGTTTGTGTGTCTGTCTGTGTGTCTGTCTGTGTGTCTGTCTGTCTGTCTGTCTGTGTGTCTGTCTGTCTGTCTGTCTGTCTGTCTGTCTGTCTGTCTGTCTGTCTGTCTGTCTGTCTGTCTGTCTGTCTGTCTGTCTGTCTGTCTGTCTGTCTGTCTGTCTGTCTGTCTGTCTGTCTGTCTGTCTGTCTGTCTGTCTGTCTGTCTGTGTGTGTGTGTGTGTGTGTCTGAGTTTGGAACACCTCAACAAATGCCTACCAGTTTATACCCTCCTTCTCCCAAAACTGCCCCTCCTTACGCCCTCTACATCTCTCTGTCTTTCACCTGGGCCGTCATTGTAATGCAGTCAGTGTATTGACACTTAAAAGAGTCCTTGTAAAGTTTTTCTGAACGATTGATATTTTGCACATTTACAGGAAATTAAATGGCTGATCTGATCAAGAGACAAGAGTCCCATTCAGTAGTCTCAATGCCTTAAAGTGGAACTGACAGCAATTTAGCAAGATTAAATCTTTTTAAAATCTTTTCAGGAAAAATATGACACTTAAATATCTTCATAAATTCTTAGAATGTTTGGGCATTACTTAAACTAAGGCATTTGTGAAAATTCGATAGGGAAAGTGTGTTTGGTAAATAAACCCAATAAAAACATCTGTTTCATCCAGGACCAGTTTCTATGCAGACCAGTGTTCCATAGCACTTCAGAGCTACAGTAGGCCTTTATTTGCCAAACAGGCCTGTCACCATTCACATTCATCATTGCAACAGCAAAACTTTAGATCATTAGAACGCATTCACCAAAAGCCACAAAATACACCTGAATGGATGTCTGGAAATATGTAAACACCACCAGAGTCCTCTAACATTTGGGAACTGTACAGTCCTATTGATCAAACATCCATAAAAGATCAACAACTAAAGTTAGCCAGGGAAAGATGAGCTCAAATCCTAAGCAGGAAAACAGATAAACCCTCTCAAACTATTTCAGTTAGTTGGCCATCAACATTTCCCTGATAAATGTTTCCCTGCCAACAATGCATGCTTGTCCCAACCAAGCACCCAAAGCTAACTGGCTAAATTTGACTAGCTTGCCAGCTAGCTACACCACCGGTAAAAAGCTTTAGAACACCTACTCATTCAAAGGTTTTTCTTTATTTTTACTATTTTCTACATTGCAGAAAAATAGTGAAAACATCAAAACTATGAGATAGCACATATGGAATCATGTAGTAACCAAAAAAGTGTTAAACAAATCAAAAAACAAAGCAAGTGCAACAATATCCATAGGCTAGTTATGGGTCAGAACAGTGTGACCTCTTGTGCCTCATCATATTGCAACACCCCCCTTCACCTGGCAGACTGAATGTCCACACTATATCATATAACCCCCCCCCCCCCCCCACACACACACACTCCTTCCCAGTGTCCCCATTGTACCCAGCTGCTGCTCCAAGCCCAGCTGCACCCAGATTGATGTTTCATGGATCACAATAAATCTTCTCATTCAGTCCAGAACCATCGCTGTCTGGCCTGTCTGTCTGTGTTTGTCTGGCCTGTCTGTCTTTCTATCTATCTGGCGGCTCTGGTCTCTCTGCCAATCTGGCCTGCCTGTCTGTCTGGCCTGTCTCTCTGGCTTGTCTGTCTGGCCAGTCTGTCAATCAGGGTTGGGTTTCCCAAAAGCATCATCGCACTAAGATCATCTTTCATCCATTTGGTTTCAAAAGAATGAAGATGATCTCAGTGTTACGATGCTTTTGGGAAACCTGGCCTGTCTGTCTCTGCAGGGTTGAGAATGATACGCTGACAATGATCCCAACTCCTCCATGACAACAGCTTCCATCGGAAGACTGTTTTTCCCCCTGATGACCTTTGTGAGTACTTCTGTCTATGTTTACTTTAACCCTGTAACATTGTTCACAGACCATACTGGTACACTCGGGAGCTGTCTCAGATATGATCCACTAACTCGTTGCTTTCACCAATGCATTCTAAAGTATCTTTGACAGATCCGTCTATTGATTGAGTATATATAAGAGCAAGATAAGTTTATTTGAGATGCCCCCAAATGTTGATCATGCTCTATCGGTTTTCCAAATGGGTCAGAGGAGAATGTGCTACATAATCAGTGATAGGACCAAGGGGTTAGTGTGTGGCACCAAGGGGTTAACTAATTATAACATTAGTGTGTGCTGTCTATCTCTCTCTCAGGTGATCAGTCAAGGTTATCCAGTCATCCCCTTTTCACTCCTCTCGCTCATCCCCTCATTACCTTCCCCTGCTATCTCCCATAAACACCTGCAGCCCAGCCATCAGTAGTATTATACAGTAGCTGCACATGCACACACACACACACACACACACACACACACACACACACACACACACACACACGAGCACACAGTATCACCAGGGCCTATACACTCCTAGTCTTTGTCCAGATGAAACCAGGCCCTGCCCATCACATTCATCTAACAGCAGCACTGTTTATATTTCTGTACAGAGGATAGAGTGGGGAGAGAAAATACCTCCTCTTACTCTGGAGTTTATTGACTAAGCATTAAGTGGACATTATCATCCGATGGCCTGGTTATTTATGAGGCGGAGATAAAGGCTTGGAGACTGAGTTATGTGAGAACCGCGCTCTGGATGAAAGGTGCTCATACACAACACTGATACCCGCTGCTCGGCACTGTGTCTGCGTAGAGAGAGAGCAGGGATGGGCATAAATTACAAATTACAATTACAAAATACAACTACAAATAACCTAAAAACCATGTATCAAAATAAAGTGTTAGATCATTTTGCAAAGTATTGTAGTTAATTAAAATACATGTATTTTGTATACAAAAATACTCAAATAAACTTGCAAGTAGCTGGCTGAACAGCAACAACATTCTCAGTAACTCTTACAGAAACGTTTTACTTGCTCTGACTGTGATATGTTGTTGTTTATCTGCCTTGGCTGAATGCATTGTCACTCTGTATATTTAACCTGTCTCCTCCCCTTCATCTACACTGATTGAAGTGGATTTAACAGGTGACATCAATAAGGGATCATAGTTTCACCTGGATTCACCTGGTCAGTCTGTGTCATGGAAGGAGCAGGTGTCCTAATGTTTTATACACACAGTGTATATGTGATAATGAACAACCACAAAGCACATTAGGTATTGTCATTGGCCTTGTTTCGGCGAGGAGCTCATTAGAGTAATACATAGAATGCTTTGCAATTGTTCATTGTTACATATACATTTATATTTAGCTCATTTAGCAGATGCTCTTATCACTCCATAGTGCCACCAGACATTTGATACCAATGCATGGTGAAATGCATGGTGCCACACAATTGTCAACCGCTATAAAGAAATGGCATAGAAAAGTATTTTGTCATTTCAAAATACAAATGAAAGCTTTCAAAAGCATCTTCTTACAAAATACATTGGGGTGTAGTTCAGCCCAAGGTAACACAAAAAACTCAGAAGTAATTAAAATACTTATTTCAAATACATGTAACAGAAACACTGCCCATCTCTGTCACGAATCCCGCTTCCTGAGTCTGTGTTTGCCTGTGTTTCTGTCCTGGAGTGTGTTTCCGGTGTCCTGGAACGCACCCTGTCTGGTTGCCGGGCGAATTAGCTTGTTGGGAGATCGATGTTCACAAGCACCTGTATCCCATCAGTAATCTGCACACCTGTCCTGATCATCACCTCTCCCCTTCAAAAGCTCTGACCTGACATCCATTCCCTGCCGGATCGTTAGCCATGAACAGTATGTTGTGCCATAGTATCAGCCTCAAGTTGGATAGAATTTGTTTTGTTGTTTTTTATGTATTGCTTGCCTTAAACTTACCTCCGTTTGTTCTGTCTTCAGTTACTCACCCGGATCATTTACCCCATTCCCGCCTGGTCGTCGGAGGATTCCGCTACCCCATTGGATCCACCTATTTACTCCCATCAACTCACCACCGCTGCCCGCTACGCCACCTGGATATATCTACCCATTCACTTGTGAATAAATACTCACCTTCTTCCTACTCTCCTTGTCCTGGTCTGCTTCTGGGTTCGATTTTGAAAGAACGTGACAATCTCTGAGAGACAGGCAAGCCAGCTGGGGCTGGAAGTCCAGGCCAAAACAGAGCTGAAACGTTACTTCATTTAGGATTTATGGACGGCAATTTATGATCCTTCCATAGGTCACACGAGGAGCTGCTTATGGATGTTTCATTGTCATTGTTATGGAGCAGGTCCCGTTGGCACGACTGTATCTATGCAGTACATAGTGAAATGTTCATACTTGCCTCAGGCTATAGAGCATAGGTTTACTGAATTCTATTGACCTTTTGACCTTAGTGTAATCCACAACAGACACACATCTTCATACTGTACACATACTCATTTGCACCCACACATACTTTAACTGCACACAAACACAGCTTCACCCAAATCCAGAACACGAACACAGCTTCACCCAAATCCAGAACACAAACACAGCTTCACCCAAATCCAGAACACAAACACAGCTTCACCCAAATCCAGAACACAAACACAGCTTCACCCAAATCCAGAACACAAACACAGCTTCACCCAAATCCAGAACACAAACACAGCTTCACCCAAATCCAGAACACAAACACAGCTTCACCCAAATCCAGAACACAAACACAGCTTCACCCAAATCCAGAACACAAACACAGCTTCAACCAAATCCAGAACACAAACACAGCTTCACCCAAATCCAGAACACAAACACAGCTTCACCCAAATCCAGAACACAAACACAGCTTCACCCAAATCCAGAACACAAACACAGCTTCACCCAAATCCAGAACACAAACACAGCTTCACCCAAATCCAGAACACAAACACAGCTTCACCCAAATCCAGAACACAAACACAGCTTCACCCAAATCCAGAACACAAACACAGCTTCACCCAAATCCAGAACACAAACACAGCTTCACCCAAATCCAGAACACAAACACAGCTTCAACCAAATCCAGAACACAAACACAGCTTCAACCAAATCCAGAACACAAACACAGCTTCACCCAAATCCAGAACACAAACACAGCTTCAACCAAATCCAGAACACAAACACAGCTTCACCCAAATCCAGAACAAAAACACAGCTTCAACCAAATCCAGAACACAAACACAGCTTCACCCAAATCCAGAACACAAACACAGCTTCAACCAAATCCAGAACACAAACACAGCTTCACCCAAATCCAGAACACAAACACAGCTTCACCCAAATCCAGAACACAAACACAGCTTCACCCAAATCCAGAACACAAACACAGCTTCACCCAAATCCAGAACACAAACACAGCTTCACCCAAATCCAGAACACAAACACAGCTTCACCCAAATCCAGAACACAAACACAGATTCATCCAAATCCAGAACACAAACACAGCTTCACCCAAATCCAGAATACAAACACAGCTTTCCACATACTGTACACACACTAGGGTTGCAAAATTCTGGTAACTTTCCCAAATTACCAAGGTTTTTCCAGAAATCCAGGATGGAAGATTCCTAGAATCAGGTGGGAATAGGCAGAACACCTGAAATCCTTCAGCTAGGATTTCTGAAATACCTACACATTTGAGAAAGCTACCGGAAATGTGCATCTTCATCCACACATACTGTACACGGCCCTATCTTCATCCACACATACTGTACACACCCCTATCTTCATCCACACATACTGTACACACCCCTATCTTCATCCACACATACTGTACACACCCCTATCTTCATCCACACATACTGTACACACCCCTATCTTCATCCACACATACTGTACACACCCCTATCTTCATCCACACATACTGTACACACCCCTATCTTCATCCACACATACTGTACACACCCCTATCTTCATCCACACATACTGTACACACCCCTATCTTCATCCACACATACTGTACACACCCCTATCTTCATCCACACATACTGTACACACCCCTA
This sequence comes from Oncorhynchus mykiss, assembly GCF_013265735.2. Classification (NCBI taxonomy): domain Eukaryota; kingdom Metazoa; phylum Chordata; class Actinopteri; order Salmoniformes; family Salmonidae; genus Oncorhynchus; species Oncorhynchus mykiss. The sequence continues at coordinate 64,586,534 of NC_048573.1, forward strand.
TCTTCATCCACACATACTGTAGACACCCCTATCTTCATCCACACATACTGTACACACCCCTATCTTCATCCACACATACTGTACACACCCCTATCTTCATCCACACATACTGTACACACCCCTATCTTCATCCACACATACTGTACACACCCCTATCTTCATCCACACATACTGTAGACACCCCTATCTTCATCCACACATACTGTACACACCCCTATCTTCATCCACACATACTGTACACACCCCTATCTTCATCCACACATACTGTACACACCCCTATCTTCATCCACACATACTGTACACACCCCTATCTTCATCCACACATACTGTACACACCCCTATTTTCATCCACACATACTGTACACACCCCTATCTTCATCCACACATACTGTACACACCCCTATCTTCATCCACACATACTGTACACACCCCTATCTTCATCCACACATACTGTACATACCCCTATCTTCATCCACACATACTGTAGACACCCCTATCTTCATCCACACATACTGTACACACCCCTATCTTCATCCACACATACTGTACACACCCCTATCTTCATCCACACATACTGTACACACCCCTATCTTCATCCACACATACTGTACACACCCCTATCTTCATCCACACATACTGTACACACCCCTATTTTCATCCACACATACTGTACACACCCCTATCTTCATCCACACATACTGTACACACCCCTATCTTCATCCACACATACTGTAGACACACACCCCTATTTTCATCCACACATACTGTAGACACACCCCTATCTTCATCAACACAAACTGTAGACACCCCTATCTTCATCCACACATACTGTACACACAGCAAAATCTTCATCCACACATACTGTACACGGCCCTATCTTCATCGACACATACTGTACACAGCCCTATCTTCATCCACACATACTGTACACAGCCCTATCTTCATCCACACATACTGTACACAGCCCTATCTTCATCCACACATACTGTAGACACAGCCCTATCTTAATCCACACATTATGTACACACCCCTATCTTCATCCACACATACTGTACACACCCCTATCTTCATCCACACATACTGTACACAGCCCTATCTTCATCCACACATACTGTACACAGCCCTATCTTCATCCACACATACTGTAGACACAGCCCTATCTTAATCCACACATTATGTACACACCCCTATTTTCATCCACACATACTGTAAACAGCCCTATCTGCATCCACACATACTGTACACAGCCCTATCGTCATCCACACATACTGTAGACACCCCTATCTTCAACCAGACATACTGTAGACACCCCCATCTTCATCCACACATACTATCTTCATCCACACATACTGTAGACACAGCCCTATCTTCATCCACACATACTGTACACACCCCTATCTTCATCCACACATACTGTAGACACAGCCCTATCTTCATCCACACATACTGTAGACACACCCCTATTTTCATCCACACATACTGTAGTCACACCTATCTTCATCCACACATAATGTACACACCCCTATCTTCATCCACACATACTGTAGACACACTCCTATCTTCATCCACACATACTGTACACACCCCTATCTTCATCCACACATACTGTACACACCCCTATCTTCATCCACACATACTGTACACACCCCTATCTTCATCCACACATACTGTACACACCCCTATTTTCATCCACACATACTGTACACACCCCTATCTTCATCCACACATACTGTACACACCCCTATCTTCATCCACACATACTGTACACACCCCTATCTTCATCCACACATACTGTACATACCCCTATCTTCATCCACACATACTGTAGACACCCCTATCTTCATCCACACATACTGTACACACCCCTATCTTCATCCACACATACTGTACACACCCCTATCTTCATCCACACATACTGTACACACCCCTATCTTCATCCACACATACTGTACACACCCCTATCTTCATCCACACATACTGTACACACCCCTATTTTCATCCACACATACTGTACACACCCCTATCTTCATCCACAAATACTGTACACACCCCTATCTTCATCCACACATACTGTAGACACACACCCCTATTTTCATCCACACATACTGTAGACACACCCCTATCTTCATCAACACAAACTGTAGACACCCCTATCTTCATCCACACATACTGTACACACAGCAAAATCTTCATCCACACATACTGTACACGGCCCTATCTTCATCGACACATACTGTACACAGCCCTATCTTCATCCACACATACTGTACACAGCCCTATCTTCATCCACACATACTGTACACAGCCCTATCTTCATCCACACATACTGTAGACACAGCCCTATCTTAATCCACACATTATGTACACACCCCTATCTTCATCCACACATACTGTACACACCCCTATCTTCATCCACACATACTGTACACAGCCCTATCTTCATCCACACATACTGTACACAGCCCTATCTTCATCCACACATACTGTAGACACAGCCCTATCTTAATCCACACATTATGTACACACCCCTATTTTCATCCACACATACTGTAAACAGCCCTATCTGCATCCACACATACTGTACACAGCCCTATCGTCATCCACACATACTGTAGACACCCCTATCTTCAACCAGACATACTGTAGACACCCCCATCTTCATCCACACATACTATCTTCATCCACACATACTGTAGACACAGCCCTATCTTCATCCACACATACTGTACACACCCCTATCTTCATCCACACATACTGTAGACACAGCCCTATCTTCATCCACACATACTGTAGACACACCCCTATTTTCATCCACACATACTGTAGTCACACCTATCTTCATCCACACATAATGTACACACCCCTATCTTCATCCACACATACTGTAGACACACTCCTATCTTCATCCACACATACTGTAGACACACCCCTATTTTCATCCACACATACTGTAGACACACACCCCTATTTTCATCCACACATACTGTAGACACACACCCCTATTTTCATCCACACATACTGTAGACACACCCCTATCTTCATCCACACATACTGTACACACCCCTATTTTCATCCACACATACTGTAGACACACACCCCTATTTTCATCCACACATACTGTAGACACACACCCCTATCTTCATCCACACATACTGTAGACACACACCCCTATTTTCATCCACACGTACTGTAGACACACACCCCTATTTTCATCCACACATACTGTAGACACACCCCTATTTTCATCCACACATACTGTAGACACACACCCTTATTTTCATCCACACATACTGTAGACACACCCCTATTTTCATCCACACATACTATAGACACACTCCTATTTTCATCCACACATACTGTAGACACACCCCTATCTTCATCCACACATACTGTAGACACACCCCTATCTTCATCCACACATACTGTAGACACACACACACTATATCTTTACTAACTGTAACTGTACACACACCCACTACCTGAAGGAAGCCATCTTACTCTGCACTAGATCAGGTCAGAAAACAGAAATGATGTTGGGCAGCTGCCGCCTGGGAGTGGGTAATTACAGTGCTATGTAGACAGCTTCATTCTAAACAGGTACTAAAAGCATCATCCATCATCCAATCACTGACACCCGCCTCACCATCGTCACGTGACAAGAGCGGAGTGTGGAGCTGTGGGGGAGATTGGTAAAGGGGGGGGGGGTTGGAGTGTGCGTGCGTGTGTGCGTGTGTGTGCGTGTGTGTGCGTGTGTGTGCGTGCGTGCGTGCGTGCGTGCGTGCGTGCGTGTGTGTGTGTGTGTGTGTGTGTGTGTGTGTGTGTGTGTGTGTGTGTGTGTGTGTGTGTGTATGTGGAAGGGGAGTCAGAGCGAGAGGGACGTGAGTGGCTGCTGCCAGAAGTGCTTTTAGAAGTCAGCCAGTCAGAGGAGATGACCTGCCAATGACCTTGTATCACTTGACCTCCCCAGCCCTGAGGGTCAGTCACTCATAGAGAGAGATAGAGAATCGGGCTAAAAATACTGCAATCAGTTATAGAACCCATTTCCCTCTATGGTTGTGAAGTCTGGGTTCACTCACCAACCAATAATTCACAAAATGGGACAAACATCCGATTGAGGCTCCACATACAGATTTCTGTAAAAATATACTTTATGTCCAATGCAACCCCCCAAAACAATGCATGCAGAGCAGAATTAGGACTATAGCCGCTAGATGTCAAAATCCAGAAAAGAGCTGTGACATTCGACAACCACCTAAAAGGCGGCGATGCTCACACATTCTATCACAAAGCCCTCACCTACAGAGAGATTGACTTGGAGAAGAGTTCTCTCAGCCATTTCACAAACACAAACAGACCCAACAGAGCCCTAGGACAGCAACACAATTAGACCCAATCATGAGAAAGAAAAGGAGAACTATTTGACACACTGAATAAATATATAAAAAATAATACTGAGCAAATTGTTATGCTATCTGGCTCTAAACAGAGAGTACACAGCGGCAGAATACCTGACCACTGTGACTGACCCAAAATTAAGAAAATCCTTAAATATGTACAGACTCAGTTAGCATAGCCTTGGTGTTGATAGAGGTCACCATAGGCAGACATGGTTCTCAAGAGAAGACAGGCTATGTGCACACTGCCCACAAAATGAAGTGGAAACTGAACTGCACCTCCTAACCTCCTGCCCAATGTATGACCACCTTTTAGACACGTACACTGAGGGTTGAGTGTACACTGAGGGTTGAGTGTACACTGAGGGTTGAGTGTACACTGAGGGTTGAGTGTACACTGAGGGTTGAGTGCACACTGAGGGTTGAGTGTACACTGAGGGTTGAGTGTACACTGAGGGTTGAGTGTACACTGAGGGTTGAGTGTACACTGAGGGTTGAGTGTACATTGAGGGTTGAGTGTACATCGAGGGTTGAGTGTACACTGAGGGTTGAGTGTACATTGAGTGTTGAGTGTACACTGAGGGTTGAGTGTACACTGAGTGTTGAGTGTACATTGAGGGTTGAGTGTACATTGAGGGTTGAGTGTACATTGAGGGTGAATGGGCAAGACAAAAGATTGAAGTGCCTTTGAACAGGGTATGGTAGTAGGTGTCAGGCAACACTGCTGGGGTTTTCATGCTCAACAGTTTCCTCTGTGTTTCAAGAGTGGTCCACCACCAAAAGGACATCCAGACAAATTGAAACTGTGGGAAACATTGGAGTCAACATGGGCCAGCATCTCTGTGAAAAAAGGCAACCAGTGGAACGCAAACAACATTCAAATACCACCAATATTTCTCTGTTTATTTATCTTCTCCCACTATTCATACTACCACTATTTGTACACTGCTAAAACACTGTACATAGACAATATAACATGTGAAATGTCTTTATCTTTTTTAGTGCAATGTTTAGTATTAATTTATAATCGTTTTTGAATTGAGAAAGAGAGAGAGAGGGAAGAGAAGAATGGTGTGAGGGGAGTGGGTAGGCAGTAGGAGAGAAAGAGGGAGGGATGAGTAAATAAGGGAAAGGAGGGGTAAGGTCTGAGGTTTGATTGACCCTCTTTTCATAAAGGGACTGATGAAAATATATTTTTATAGTCACCCAGTGCCACAGTCCGTCTCACGCCTCTGTACCACTCATCTGCCTAATCTGTGTGGATTTGATCCTTATCCTAGAGTATATGACAAAATTCCTCAACATTTAGACATGTTAGTTTAAAAAGCAGCCAAGGAATATGAAATGTGTATAACGTTTCAAACAATACTGCCTGTGTAAACATTTTGTCCATATAATTGTAGTATTGTTATGTCTCCTCGGGAAAACGTAGGTTCAGGGGCGTGATTGTACGGAAATCAGTTTTCTTTTCTCTGCTCTGTGAAAAAGAAACAAAAATAGTGGCTGACGCCTGGCACAGACCTGATTGAGAAAGGTTCATGAACTGGGCTCCTATTCAGCACGCACGGATGATTCACAGATGAGGCACAAAGACATATCTGAAAGAAAATGTCCTCGAACCGCACCCGCCCCTTCTCTTCTCCTCCCCTCCTCTCTCCTCTGCCCGCCTCCCCACCTCCCTGCTCCCCTCCTCTCTCCTCTGGCCGCCGCCCCACCTCCCTGCTCCCCTCCTCTCTCCTCTGGCCGCCGCCCCACCTCCCTGCTCCCCTCCTCTCTCCTCTGGCCGCCGCCCCACCTCCCTGCTCCCCTCCTCTCTCCTCTGGCCGCCGCCCCACCTCCCTGCTCCCCTCCTCTGTTCTTGGTCCACCGCCCCACCTCCCTGCTCCCCTCCTCTGTTCTTGGTCCACCGCCCCACCTCCCTGCTCCCCTCCTCTGTTCTTGGTCCCCCGCCCCACCTCCCTGCTCCCCTCCTCTCTCATCTGGCCGCAGCCCCACCTCCCTGCTCCCCTCCTCTCTCCTCTGGCCACCGCCCCACCTCCTTGCTCCCTCCTCTCTCCTCTGGCCACCGCCCCATCTCCCTGCTCCCCTCCTCTCTCATCTGGCCGCCGCCCCACCTCCCTGCTCCCCTCCTCTCTCCTCTGGCCGCCGCCCCACCTCCTTGCTCCCCTCCTCTCTCCTCTGCCCGCCGCCCCACCTCCCTGCTCCCCTCCTCTCTCATCTGGCCGCAGCCCCACCTCCCTGCTCCCCTCCTCTCTCCTCTGGCCACCGCCCCACCTCCTTGCTCCCTCCTCTCTCCTCTGGCCACCGCCCCATCTCCCTGCTCCCCTCCTCTCTCATCTGGCCGCCGCCCCACCTCCCTGCTCCCCTCCTCTCTCCTCTGGCCGCCGCCCCACCTCCTTGCTCCCCTCCTCTCTCCTCTGCCCGCCGCCCCACCTCCCTGCTCCCCTCCTCTCTCCTCTGCCCACCGCCCCACCTCCCTGTTCCCCTCCTCTCTCCTCTCCTCTTTCCTCTGCCCGCCGCCCCACCTCCCTGCTCCCCTCCTCTCTTCTTGGTCCCCCGCCCCACCTCCCTGCTCCCCTCCTCTCTCATCTGGCCGCAGCCCCACCTCCCTGTTCCCCTCCTCTCTCCTCTGGCCACCGCCCCACCTCCCTGTTCCCCTCCTCTCTCCTCTCCTCTTTCCTCTGCCCGCCGCCCCACCTCCCTGCTCCCCTCCTCTCTCATCTGGCCGCAGCCCCACCTCCCTGCTCCCCTCCTCTCTTCTTGGTCCACCGCCCCACCTCCCTGTTCCCCTCCTCTCTCCTCTCCTCTTTCCTCTGCCCGCCGCCCCACCTCCCTGTTCCCCTGCACTCTCTCCTCTCCTCTGCCCGCCGCCCCACCTCCCTGCTCCCCTGTGCTACCCTCGCTCTTCTCCATATGTCTGAGAGCCTGTCATTATGGTAACCTCCCCCGGGGCAGCAGAGAAGGGGGGGTCGACTTTAGTTCAGGCAAATAGGCATTGCATGGCTCATTTATGATGTTTTGTTTTGTGTGTGTGTGTGTGTGTGTGTGTGTGTGTGTGTGTGTGTGTGTGTGTGTGTGTGTGTGTGTGTGTGTGTGTGTGTGTGTGTGTGTGTGTGTGTGTGTGTGTGTGTGTGTGTGTGTATGAAATATAATTTGGGATCAAATATGCTCTGAAAGCAAACATGTTGACATGAGTACCCTGATATCGGGGAATTTGTGCCATTCTGAAAATGTTATTGGTACCGGAAGTAAATGCTATTGCCTCATTTGAAGTGAAAAAATCTGAATCAAATATTGATTATTTTGTTTGAAATATTTTTTATGCATTCTACAAAAGCATCAGTCCAAAAATCAATCTTCTATTAAAATGAATTCAAAAATAACTTTAGGGCTCCTTCATTACAACAGATAGACTAAAGTGTGTCTGACATCTTTAATGCAGCATCAGCAATCCCTGTAGAGGCTTATTGTTTTGTTTTCCTCATCTCACTTTATGCCTGTCTGCAGTTTTTCAAAGGGCAATACAAAGCACCAATGTAAACAGAGCTGTAGGATAGAGGTCAGTAGCTCCAATGTAAACAGAGCTGTAGGATAGAGGTCAGTAGCTCCAATGTAAACAGAGCTGTAGGATAGAGGTCAGTAGCTCCAATGTAAACAGAGCTGTAGGATAGAGGTCAGTAGCTCCAATGTAAACAGAGCTGTAGGATAGAGGTCAGTAGCTCCAATGTAAACAGAGCTGTAGGATAGAGGTCAGTAGCTCCAATGTAAACAGAGCTGTAGGATAGAGGTCAGTAGCTCCAATGTAAACAGAGCTGTAGGATAGAGGTCAGTAGCTCCAATGTAAACAGAGCTGTAGGATAGAGGTCAGTAGCTCCAATGTAAACAGAGCTGTAGGATAGAGGTCAGTAGCTCCAATGTAAACAGAGCTGTAGGATAGAGGTCAGTAGCTCCAATGTAAACAGAGCTGTAGGATAGAGGTCAGTAGCTCCAATGTAAACAGAGCTGTAGGATAGAGGTCAGTAGCTCCAATGTAAACAGAGCTGTAGGATAGAGGTCAGTAGCTCCAATGTAAACAGAGCTGTAGGATAGAGGTCAGTAGCTCCAATGTAAACAGAGCTGTAGGATAGAGGTAAGTAGCTCCAATGTAAACAGAGCTGTAGGATAGAGGTCAGTAGCTCCAATGTAAACAGAGCTGTAGGATAGAGGTCAGTAGCTCCAATGTAAACAGAGCTGTAGGATAGAGGTCAGTAGCTCCACACACACAATCTGCAGTGACATCCATCCATTTTTACTGATGTGTGTTTTCCTGAAGAGAGGAGAAATCCTTTCTGAGCCTGCAGCCAACTGCTTAGTCTAAGGCTCAGAGACAAACCTGTCTCTATTCAATGTCTGTGTGCGGAAATAACAGGAGAATTCCTATGCAATAAACATGCAACCTTGACACAGTTTCACCTCTGTGTGCACCCCTTCTTTCTCTCTCTCCCTCCTCTCTCTCTCTCCCTCCCTTTCTATTCCTCTCTCTATGTATCTCTTCTTCCCTCGTTCTACCTTGCTCTCTTTCTCTCTCTCCATCTCTACCTCTCTCTCTCCCACACTCTCCCCCTCGCTCTTACTCTCTCTTCCTAGCTCTCTTTCTCTCTTCCTCGCTCTACCTCTCTCTTCCTCGCTCTACCTCTACCTTGAGCTGACTTGATCGCAGACCTGTCCAAGAGGACATTTCCCTGGTCCGGCAGCCAGAAGTGCTGAGCGCTGCTGTCTTCTTTATACACAGAAATACGCTGAGACTGTAAGCTGTCCCCAAACACCTGGTCCCTGGAGGAGGAGGAGGAGGAGGAGGAGGAGGAGGAGGAGGAGGAGGAGGAGAAGAGGAAAGGAGAAGCAAGAACTGTGGTGTGGGTGCGTGTGTGCATGTGTGCATGTGTGTGCATATGATTATTGGTGTTGTATGTTTATCGCTGCTTTGAATAATCAATTGTCAAACAAACATAGGATAGCCGAGAGAGAGAGAGAGAGAGAGAGAGAGAGAGAGAGAGAGAGAGAGAGAGAGAGAGAGAGAGAAACCCCAGAACACCATATTTATTTAAATTCATTAGTAGCAATGAAATGTTTAAATTGATTTCATTTCAGAGTACACTTATTGCATGTACATTATGCATTATGTTAATACTAGGTTTACTGAATTAATTCATTACAATAAAGCAAGTAAGAAATCACTTACACATGTAAATGCAAAAGTAATGCAACATGCCTCTGAATCATTCTGCATTTAAATGAGTTACAGTGTCTAATGCTATTGGGGTCGTAAGCATGAGAACAGGTGTCCATGTTGCTATAACCGGAATAATTGCAAGGCTCCTATTATAGCCATGTGGTCCTGGAAAAACTCAAGGATTTATGGTATAACTTTAGATATGTCTCTGAATGCTTGCAATATAAAACGTTTTGAACTCACTATGCAATATAAAACGTTTTGAACTCACTATGCAATATAAAACGTTTTGAACTCACTATGCAATATAAAACGTTTTGAACTCACTATGCAATATAAAACGTTTTGAACTCACTATGCAATATAAAACGTTTTGAACTCACTATGCAATATAAAACGTTTTGAACTCACTATGCAATATACAAAGTTTTGAACTCACTATGCAATATACAAAGTTTTGAACTCACTATGCAATATACAAAGTTTTGACTGGGTTCAACCTTATCAATGCACATTTTAAATAGAACCCTTATTAATACTAGTGTCAGAGTATGACAGAGCTGTCACTGTGATGAGGGAGCTGTGCATCTTGGGAAAAGAGAGGAAAGAGGAGTACTGATCCATCAGACAACAATGGTTGAATGGTTTCAAACTAAATGTCAGTCTACACAAAATTGCAAAGGTGCTCTCATCAATTGACAGGCAGGCAGGCCAATGCTGAAACTGTCAGAGGACAACTAATAAGGTGTTTTCAGGAGCTCAAGGATATATGTACAGATGCTTAAAACCAGTTATTGCTAGCTGTGCAGTGCCTCTGTGTCCAGGAGATATGGGGGCATATTTAACAAGGTAAAGTCCACTAATTGAGTCAAATAACAGTGCATAAAAATCATAATCATCATTATCATCTTTATCATGCACATCAGAAACATCATCATCATCAACATCATACTTTAATAGTGAGTACATTTTGTAACTTTGTTTGAAAAAAAACGAATTTCCTTATAGCATTCCTAATATGGTCATTGTGTATTATTGCAGAAAGCAAAACTAATGGTGTGTATTTAAATTACTTTAAATGACTGTGTAAAATCTAAAATACATTTGGTACAGTGCACTGCCTGAGGTTGCACAGTTATCCTCCCATTGATTCATCCAAGCTCATCTTCCTCAGGTCATAAGGCATTAAAGGCATTAGACTTCAGCTTTATGAATTAAGTCTGTATAGTTTCATTGTTTTTTTTCATGTTATTATAGGTGAAAACTAATTAACAAAAAAAATGGCTGTAGGGAGCACTTTTGGCAGAATTATTTGACAACCTTTGTCAAATAATTCTGCCAAAAGTGCTCCCTACAGCCATTTTTTTTGTTAATTAGTTTTCACCTATAATAACATGAAAAAAAACAATGAAACTATACAGACTTAATTCATAAAGCTGAAGTCTAATGCCTTTAATGCCTTTAAGGCAATGAGTTTTTGTCGATTAACTGTTGACATGCAATGGAGAAGCATACTGAATACATCATTTCCATATGAAATTGTTGCATAACAATTTAATAAAAAATTAAATGCAATGAAGGACTACAAAATGGAATGTTATCAAAAAATAAGCATGATCGTAACAGATCCATAATTATAGTAAAATGAATAGTGCTCTAGTATCAGGCTATAGAATACTATTCTTCTCGGGCCGTTTCAATGCTGGATGAAATATTGTCCTGAACAAAAGTTTTTTCCTTGTTGAAAAAGCCAAAAAGCTTGTGAGCCTCTGAGGTCACCCAGATGAAGGATAATCTTTCTCTCCTTGACTCACTGACCAGATCACTGTCGTCTGTAGGCATGTTGAAGGTCACCGGGTCAGAGTTGAACTCTGGAGTAACTGCATACATTAGCATGACTTGCACAAACTTATGTGCATGTGTCCAAAATAACTCTATAATAGTGGCATATTCATTCATGTAAAAAAATATGCATTGAAAATCCCAAAATACAAGTACAATTGTCTACACTTGCAATGAATTTAAATGAAGGCATTGGTAAGTAGGCCAATAGTTTACACCAAGTAAATGAAGCAATTCCGTGTTTCCAATTGTTTTGTAATTTTCAGCCCTGCACCACATTTACTGGTGATAAATAACACACACAAAAACTAATCTACTAAATTAAATTAGGAGCGTATTCGATATTTCAACAAAAAAATGGTTTATCCCTTGTGTGGTTTTAAAGGTGACATTAAGCTATAAGTCCTATATATTAACACCCCGGATAACCTGTTACACCATTAATAACGTTTTTATGAGGCATTAAACGAATCTCTACCGAATGCATTTCAGAGGTGTCGTGCGTGCCCAGGCAATTCATTTGTTCATTTATAAGAGAACATGGCAGTTTAGAGAGCGTTTTATCGTCGAACCATGAGTGTTCAAACTGTAAAAAATATTCAGAAGTGGATTCTTATTTTCTGAAATATGTTTATGATTAGGCTATAGCTCACTAGTTTAGGAAAGAGGATTCTACCATCATTTGCTCTTGCAGTTCCGTTGAAATGCGTTCAAATATTTGATTCAAATGGTATGATTAACTTTGATCAATGCATTAAACCTGCCAGTCAATAGATCTATCAGTCAATTACCACATGAATCCTTCAGTGCTGGCGGGATAATTAAAACCATTGAGAAAAAGAAAAACAACGGGTGAAAGTGAAACGAGAGAGAGAGAGAGGAACCAACAATGTTGAATAGAGAAAGAAAAATAAATACAAGACAATACATATTCAAGAACATGAAATAGGTCAATATAACATCTTACAATTCAAATCACTTTTAAGTTATTCAAAATGTGTATAAACAAAATAAATTTACTTTAGATTGGCTATTGATATAAATTATTTTGGAAATAGCTTTCAGCCTCATGCGGTACTTGAAACTCACTGGAAAATGTAAAATGAATTGGATATTATTTTAAAACAAGATAAACCCTGACGGAAATATTTTAAGTAGGCTGTACCGAAGAAAGAGCTGGCCACAACGTTAATTTAGTGATGCTTTAATGACATGCAAGAGACAATAAATAACTAAATCAAGTTTAGTAGGCCTACTAAATACACAAATAAATATAATAATATTGGTTGTCTGAATAAAGTTATGTTATTTGATATAAACTCATAAAGTGCAATAATCATTATATTATTTCACCTGACAAGCGAGCGCAACTCAAATGTCCTCTTGAATAGGCTACTCCAATGAAAAGTCTCAGGTAGGCCTACATGCGCCCCTAAAATGAGGAACCACTGACTCAAACACTTACAATAACACATTCTGGAGTTCACAAAACTTACCCTGCTTTCCGTGTTTTTTTTTTGTGTGAAAAACAATATGACCCTGATTAACCAATGGAGAATCAAAGAACCTGCATGTTGATGATACTGTCTGCCACTATTACACCTTGTTTTGTAATGCATGAGACAGTTCCTCTAGTTGAGTGTTAAGGGGCAGCAGGTGTTTGGGAGAGCATGAGGTCGGTTCAAGTTGTCCAGGAGAGGAATAAGTGTCCAGGCTGTTGGAGCGTGAGCTTTCTGAGCAGCTCGAGGACACGGGAGGGGCCACCGGGAGAAGACCCTCGCGCATTAATTTCTTCTGTTTCATGCGCCGGTTCTGGAACCAAATCTTCACCTGCGTCTCGCTCAGTTGCAGGGCGCTCGCGATCTCCACGCGTCTGGCTCGCGTCAAGTACTTGTTGAAGTGGAACTCCTTCTCGAGCTCTGTGAGCTGTTTGGTGGTGAAATTGGTCCTTAGTACCCCGTTAGCGGTAATGTGATGCCCATCGGTGGGAATGCTGTGGTTACCTCCACCTCCTCTGTCCATACTGACGCCCGGAGCGACTATACTTAGTCCACATGCCATGTGCATCTTGGCTGAAAAGACAGTTAAAACACAGGTATAGTATAAATATATCGGCTGAATTCAATGAAGTAACCCAGCCATAAAATATAGACAGTACAAAATGTATGATTACCGGTTTATATCAATCACTACCGGTTTATATCCATCACAATTACTTATAAAACATATATTAAATAGGTTAATTCAGTGAATTGGTTAAGTGTATTAACATCCATAAATTGGAGTAGATGATTGCGCGGGGGAAACTTGGCTCCAGCGCCACATTCACATGCTCTTGTGCCAAACATTCAGCTGTGAAGTTCCTGAGACTGTTGTATCTGTACCACGAGGACAGATGTTGGATGTAATAACGTATATCACAGTACAGGTATAGGCTATCTAACAGGGCCTATATCAGAGAGAACAGAAAGCTCATATGATAAATGTTGACATCCATGTTTTAGACAAAGAAGAATGTCAGAGACAGGTTACATATACAGAGGCTACCAAACCTAACCTGAAATGAGAGTGCAGTAGCCAATAGTGAATATGGAAAAACCTAGACAGACAAAACAGTACAGTAAGTAAATAAGCGCTTTGGCTCTCATGAATAGATAATCACATTCTGATTAATGACGTCTAAGATAATAGGAATTGGCGCTGGCCAGAAGGCTTAAAATGAAAATATTTGAGGAATGACTTGCACGCTTTAGAAATAGCCAGCCAGCAGAGCCAGGGCAAGCCGCCGAGCCGAGGACTTCCCAGCCAAGGAGAGAGAGAGAGAAGATAAGGAGAGAGAGAGAGAGAGAGAGAGAGAGAGAGAGAGAGAGATCGATACACATTGCCTCAGCCATCTGGGCATCCTGCCCACAGTAATTCAGGTGCTGTCAGAGCATAATCGAAGAATGACACACTGGGAGTATATACACTGTACCAGCAGATCAAGAGGGGTGATAGGCCTTTATGCAAGAGAGAACATAGGGATGCTTTGCTTCGTGCCAAGACTAATATACCCCCCTGAAACGTTGCTGATGCTGTCACTAATCATACTACTGCTAACAATGTGGCGCTAAAGAGATCTACTCCAACCCTGGAAATCATCCTTACAGATACTATATCAATATCTTTACAGCTGTTTGTATGATAGCTTAGAACGCTTGCTAGAGGACATTGATAGCAGTCCTGGCAAGCAACATAAACAATCAATATAAATGAAGACATATGTGGTGACTATATGAACTGTCAGCCTGGTACCAACTGATAAGCGTCGACAGCATTAATTGTTCCGCTGTATTCTTATGTCTCTGAGACAGACAACAAAGAAGGTCATCTTCAAACTATGAGGCCCTTATTCATGAAGCGTTCCCCCTGTCCATATCATTCGTATTCAAAAAGGCAAACTGATCCTAGATCAGCACTCCTATTCTGAGGCGCTTTGTGAATACAGGCCCAGATTGCACATCATAACAGACAGAAGGATCTCTATTGGGTCCATATCACCCCAATAAACCATCTCTTTATTCAGATGTGTTTGAGATGCAATTCTTCCGAAGGCTGTGAGCTCACAGTTTTCCCTTTTCACCTCACACTGGATACTCAGATTTAGATATTGTGCTGTCTCTTTGTCAGGATGAGAAATTACTTTTAATGGGCAAAGTAAAGATACTCAAGGTATTTTTTGAAATATACCACGTATTCTACATGAGTTGTATGATCTAATTTCTGTGAAATCAGAACGTTTATGGTGAGTGTCACAGTAAAGGCTCATGAGATGTTGGTGGACTGATGATATGTGACAATGATTATGTTAAAACGGACACATGTAAAGGTGCTGGGCACTGAGATCAATACACAAGGCTCTCATTACTGTACAGACAGATAATCAATAGGCAGAGAGCTCTGATGTTACTAACGGTATAGGGAGTGCGTTTGACTAAATGTACGATTAGCAGCATTGCACACTGCACGCTCAGGCAATATTGCATTGTCAGAGCACAATGATGTGATAGCAAAGCACGTGGATAGCTATTATATTTCATTCTATTCTATTATTTTATTTTATTCCCTTCTATTATGTTATAGTGTGGGAAATATCTCCACCATTTTTTCTGCGCCCAATAGGTAGAGAGAGGCAAGTTGGCCTATACTGTATAATAACCATGTACACCTCGCCCAGCCTCCCCTGCCCGCATCCCAGTCCATTCCGATTATCCCAATCCGGGTAGAATACATAGTTCAATTGTCACATATGGTTATTGTAGTAGGCTGATTCAGGAATCGTAAGTATTACAGTTATCATATTCATATTTTTGCTGGAAGTTTTGTTAAAGGTAAATTCACAAGTATGCATGTATTTGTACATTTTGAGCCATCACTTGCTGAAAAATAGGTTACATGCATCCAAATGTATAATTTTCTTATTTAATTTTTTTGTTGTTGATGATGTTGAGCGACTTTACGAAACTTCATCCACGCTCGAACACGTCACACTTTGTTGCCCGTTGCACAGTCGCCTAGGCTGTACTTTCTCACAGCACACCACTGTCCTTCATACTGAATTGTGAATATGGCACATTAAAATGTATACTTTCCAATAGTAGGCTATGTTGATGAATCAATGGGCAGTTTACTAAAAGTTATAGGTGCTATTGTTTTTCGTATCAACAATAAATACAATGTTTAAAAAGTAGTTTGTCAATAAGATGCTTATTGTCTTTCCAAATGGAAATGTAAACTCCAAAACTTACCCGTCCGAGCTTGACTTCTCTTCTTCACGTTCATCCAATCAAAAGTTTTGCTCCTGTGACTTAGTTCAGGTACCTTACACTTGGGGTCGGAGTGAGAGCTACTGTCCACAACAGCAAAGTGAACATTAGACCCATCATGAGTGTAGATTTTAATGTGCGCATTTATAGACCCGAATTCTGCGTGCGCTAGCGCCTCAGTCCCGGTGATGTGTGTGGAAGAGGAGTATCCAAGTCCCGGGAAGTCGTGTTCCTGCACCCGGAGGTAGGAGGGGAGACGAGAGTAGTGAATGCAGGCCGGTGGCGTGGTTGAAAAGCCCTGACTCTGTGTCAGAGGAGAGCTGCTCGAGCCTGAGTAGACTGGGAGCTGAGTTACCGTGCAGTCGGTCGCAGAATTGGCACCGGAGAAAGACGGGTAACTGTGTTGTAATGAATATCCCGGGTCATCCTCTGATAAAGAGTTACCCTCATTGCCAGCTCCAAGTTCTGGAGAAATTATCTGGTCCAAGTCACCTATCCTGACCTCCCCTGGTCGGTGTCCCCCTGCGAACAGAGCGCTACTCTCCCCATCGCACGTTAACTCTTGATACAAATCCATTATCACCTACGCATAATCATTGGATCGGTCAAACGGTTATAGGACTCATGGACGGGTGGCCTCTAGCTAACACCCAATAACGCATGGATGACCGAGATAGCGACCATAGACAGTCAGAGGGACATGCCCTGGAGAAATTCGATCTCTGATTGATGGAGATGACGTGCCCTCTTGGTCTTGGCCAATAGATGGACATCTATGTCATCCACCGGGGACAACACACTGATTAATCAAGCCAATCAAGTTGTAGACTCATTTCATGTTGTCAAATTAACAAACTCCAGTACAGCAGACAATAGCTGTTTAGTCCCCATCGTTCATGGTAACTTTCTTTTCTCATACAGGGCTGTTTAAATGCGTAGGATTTACACATTATATGGACATAGAAGAGGTACTTGGTCATCAAATAGGACTGGGATATGGAGAAACAAGTAAGTCAAGTTTGCTAAGACGATGGACCGACGCTTCTGAAGTCTGGCTTTCATCAAAGTATCACTGCTCGTTTTTAAAACAGGCACAGGTAAGATGACGTCAGCTGTGGTATGTTTGTACCACACAGTGCTGCAGGCCTGCGGTGATCTTTGTGACTACCATGCCAGCTTTGTTGTTATCAATTATAAACGATTAGGGCTAGATGTTTTTTTTATAACTGGTTTTAAGGTCCAATGAAAGTAATGACATTTGTTAGCAGGTGTCATTACCTGGATTTAAATGTTTGCCAATAGGAATATAGGCCTAAGGCGTTCATTATACAAAACCCCTCAAAATATAATAGACTAAGGGAATCCAGACTAGTCATTGATTGACATTAGTCTCGTACACAACTATCCTGCGATTATGGTTTCTTCAGCAGTAGAGGCCGTGATCAGTGCAGGGCTAAAGGTCATGTGAAAGACACACTTAATGGGTTCAAAGGTCGTGACCGTGGCTGTTGAGCTCTTCACTGACATTTACACGTTAGTCATTTAGACCCTTTTATCTTGAGCGACTTGCAGGAGCATTTAGGGTTAAGTGTCTAGTTCGAGGGCACATCGACAGATTTTTCCCCTAGTCAGCTCGGGGATTCGAACCAGTGACTTTTCCGTTACTGACCCAATGCTCTTAACCGCTAGGCTACCCACTAACTAGCATGGGAACTGTCAATAGTCTCCGAATAACTAGGAACATCGGTGGTGACAGGTGGACGTGCACGGTTTGTGTTCCCAATTACCGACAATTAGCTATGTAGCCTCTACACAGTTTACTTAATGAAATGGGATGCTAAACTAATATAAATTTAGTAACTATAAATGATCTAACTATGTCAATATTGCACATTCAATGCTGTTATTTCAGATAAATAGGACTAGATCTTTACTATTCCACAAACACAGCAAGCCTTTTTCTCGACAGTAAAGTATGTTTTTATTTTTCGAGACGTGGCATGGGAAATTGTAAAAGTGCTAATTCAATAAATAAAGGAATACAACAACAAAAGTTATATTCAATTTTGTTCATCCGATATAATTCCCATAGTTACGTGTATTTTCCTAGACGCTTATCCTCATTTCATTGTACTACAAGCAGAGCTAAACCTGTTTAATTGCCCTTTACATTAATTTGTATCTTTTCAGATTACATAGAAAAATCTATACCTCCACATTCACATAACACGAGAAAACATATTAGTATTAGCTCGTGAACAAAATAATTTAGAAAGGTTACACAATTGTATTTATCCTTAATTGAAGGATGTTTAGAAATAAAGATAATTACAACGTTATTAATGATAAAGTAATCATGTCTGTTGCGCTCCAGATATTGACTGGGTGAGACCGAAGTAGGTGGGGATGCCACAAAACTTTATTTTTTTTCTCCTTCAAATTCATTTGTGGATAGTCTTGAGTTTAGTGTGTTTATTGTGTAATATAACATATACCGGAACACCAACATTGCAATAAAGTAATGGTTTGTTTATTTGTATTATTGTAGGCCTACTAATTATCGTATTGTTATGATTATTATAAAGCACATATCATTGTTACTATGCTGTTCTTGTTTTCTTGTTATTCATTGTATTTGTCATCTGCATTTTTGTTTAAATTATTATTATCACACATAACATTATTTTCTATCAAAGACCATATCACTAACCTGATCACATCATAT
>NC_048573.1:64608008-64623008 GCF_013265735.2 Oncorhynchus mykiss
TGTATGTATGATGCTTCACAACAATATGAATACATCCTGATGCTTCACAACAATATGAATACATCCTGATGCTCCACAACAATATGAATATATCCTGATGCTCCACAACAATATGAATACATCCTGATGCTCCACAACAATATGAATACATCCTGATGCTCCACAACAATATGAATACATCCTGATGCTCCACAACAATATGAATACATCCTGATGCTCCACAACAATATGAATACATCCTGATGCTCCACAACAATATGAATACATCCTGATGCTCCACAATAATATGTATGTATGATGCTTCACAACAATATGAATACATCCTGATGCTTCACAACAATATGAATACATCCTGATGCTCCACAACAATATGAATACATCCTGATGCTCCACAACAATATGAATACATCCTGATGCTCCACAACAATATGAATACATCCTGATGCTCCACAACAATATGAATACATCCTGATGCTCCACAACAATATGAATACATCCTGATGCTCCACAACAATATGAATACATCCTGATGCTCCACAACAATATGAATACATCCTGATGCTCCACAACAATATGAATACATCCTGATGCTCCACAACAATATGAATATATCCTGATGCTCCACAACAATATGAATATATCCTGATGCTCCACAACAATATGAATACATCCTGATGCTCCACAACAATATGAATACATCCTGATGCTCCACAACAATATGTATGTATGATGCTTCACAACAATATGAATACATCCTGATGCTCCACAACAATATGAATACATCCTGATGCTCCACAACAATATGAATACATCCTGATGCTCCACAACAATATGAATATATCCTGATGCTCCACAACAATATGAATACATCCTGATGCTCCACAACAATATGTATGTATGATGCTTCACAACAATATGAATACATCCTGATGCTCCACAACAATATGAATACATCCTGATGCTCCACAACAATATGAATATATCCTGATGCTCCACAACAATATGAATACATCCTGATGCTCCACAACAATATGAATACATCCTGATGCTCCACAACAATATGAATATATCCTGATGCTCCACAACAATATGAATACATCCTGATGCTCCACAACAATATGAATACATCCTGATGCTCCACAACAATATGAATACATCCTGATGCTCCACAACAATATGTATGTATGATGCTTCACAACAATATGAATACATCCTGATGCTCCACAACAATATGAATACATCCTGATGCTCCACAACAATATGAATACATCCTGATGCTCCACAACAATATGAATATATCCTGATGCTCCACAACAATATGAATACATCCTGATGCTCCACAACAATATGTATGTATGATGCTTCACAACAATATGAATACATCCTGATGCTCCACAACAATATGAATACATCCTGATGCTCCACAACAATATGAATATATCCTGATGCTCCACAACAATATGAATACATCCTGATGCTCCACAACAATATGAATACATCCTGATGCTCCACAACAATATGAATACATCCTGATGCTCCACAACAATATGAATACATCCTGATGCTCCACAACAATATGTATGTATGATGCTTCACAACAATATGAATACATCCTGATGCTCCACAATAATATGTATGTATGATGCTCCACAACAATATGAATACATCCTGATGCTCCACAACAATATGAATACATCCTGATGTTCCACAACAATATGAATACATCCTGATGCTCCACAACAATATGAATACATCCTGATGCTCCACAACAATATGAATACATCCTGATGCTCCAAAACAATATGAATACATCCTGATGCTCCACAACAATATGAATATATCCTGATGCTCCACAACAATATGAGTACATCCTGATGCTCCAAAACAATATGAATACATCCTGATGCTCCACAACAATATGTATGTATGATGCTTCACAACAATATGAATACATCCTGATGCGCCACAACAATATGAATACATCCTGATGCTCCACATCAATATGAATACATCCTGATGCTCCACAACAATATGAATACATCCTGATGCGCCACAACAATATGAATACATCCTGGTGTTCCACAACAATATGAATACATCCTGATGCTCCACAACAATATGAATACATCCTGATGCTCCACAACAATATGAATATATCCTGATGCTCCACAACAATATGAATACATCCTGATGCTCCACAACAATATGAATACATCCTGATGCTCCACAACAATATGAATATATCCTGATGCTCCACAACAATATGAATACATCCTGGTGTTCCACAACAATATGAATACATCCTGATGCTCCACAACAATATGAATACATCCTGATGCTCCACAACAATATGAATATATCCTGATGCTTCACAACAATATGAGTACATCCTGATGCTCCAAAACAATATGAATACATCCTGATGCTCCACAACAATATGTATGTATGATGCTTCACAACAATATGAATGCATCCTGATGCGCCACAACAATATGAATACATCCTGATGCTCCACAACAATATGAATACATCCTGATGCTCCACAACAATATGAATACATCCTGATGCTCCACAACAATATGAATATATCCTGATGCTCCACAACAATATGAATACATCCTGATGCTCCACAATAATATGAATACATCCTGATGCTCCACAACAATATGAATACATCCTGATGCTCCACAACAATATGAATACATCCTGGTGTTCCACAACAATATGAATACATCCTGATGCTCCACAACAATATGAATACATCCTGATGCTCCACAACAATATGAATATATCCTGATGCTCCACAACAATATGAATACATCCTGATGCTCCACAACAATATGAATACATCCTGATGCGCCACAACAATATGAATACATCCTGGTGTTCCACAACAATATGAATACATCCTGATGCTCCACAACAATATGAATACATCCTGATGCTCCACAACAATATGAATATATCCTGATGCTCCACAACAATATGAATACATCCTGATGCTCCACAACAATATGAATACATCCTGATGCTCCACAACAATATGAATATATCCTGATGCTCCACAACAATATGAATACATCCTGATGCTCCACAACAATATGAATACATCCTGGTGTTCCACAACAATATGAATACATCCTGATGCTCCACAACAATATGAATACATCCTGATGCTCCACAACAATATGAATATATCCTGATGCTTCACAACAATATGAGTACATCCTGATGCTCCAAAACAATATGAATACATCCTGATGCTCCACAACAATATGTATGTATGATGCTTCACAACAATATGAATACATCCTGATGCGCCACAACAATATGAATACATCCTGATGCTCCACAACAATATGAATACATCCTGATGCTCCACAACAATATGAATACATCCTGATGCTCCACAACAATATGAATATATCCTGATGCTCCACAACAATATGAATACATCCTGATGCTCCACAACAATATGAATACATCCTGATGCTCCACAACAATATGAATACATCCTGATGCTCCACAACAATATGAATACATCCTGGTGTTCCACAACAATATGAATACATCCTGATGCTCCACAACAATATGAATA
Organism: Oncorhynchus mykiss; assembly: GCF_013265735.2. NCBI lineage: Eukaryota > Metazoa > Chordata > Actinopteri > Salmoniformes > Salmonidae > Oncorhynchus > Oncorhynchus mykiss. The sequence goes on from NC_048573.1 coordinate 64,611,607, forward strand.
CATCCTGATGCTCCACAACAATATGAATATATCCTGATGCTCCACAACAATATGAATACATCCTGATGCTCCACAACAATATGAATACATCCTGATGCTCCACAACAATATGAATATATCCTGATGCTCCACAACAATATGAATACATCCTGATGCTCCACAACAATATGAATACATCCTGATGCTCCACAACAATATGAATACATCCTGATGCTCCACAACAATATGAATACATCCTGATGCGCCACAACAATATGAATACATCCTGATGCTCCACAACAATATGAATATATCCTGATGCTCCACAACAATATGTATGTATGATGCTTCACAACAATATGAATACATCCTGATGCTCCACAACAATATGAATACATCCTGATGCTCCACAACAATATGAATACATCCTGATGCTCCACAACAATATGAATACATCCTGATGCTTCACAACAATATGAATACATCCTGATGCTCCACAACAATATGAATACATCCTGATGCTCCACAACAATATGAATACATCCTGATGCTCCACAACAATATGAATACATCCTGATGCTCCACAACTATATGAATATATCCTGATGCTCCACAACAATATGAATACATCCTGATGCTCCACAACAATATGAATACATCCTGATGCTCCACAACAATATGAATACATCCTGATGCTCCACAACAATATGTATGTATGATGCTTCACAACAATATGAATACATCCTGATGCTCCACAACAATATGAATACATCCTGATGCTCCACAATAATATGTATGTATGATGCTTCACAACAATATGAATACATCCTGATGCTCCACAACAATATGAATACATCCTGATGCTCCACAATAATATGTATGTATGATGCTTCACAACAATATGAATACATCCTGATGCTTCACAACAATATGAATACATCCTGATGCTCCACAATAATATGTATGTATGATGCTTCACAACAATATGAATACATCCTGATGCTCCACAACAATATGAATACATCCTGATGCTCCACAACAATATGTATGTATGATGCTTCACAACAATATGAATACATCCTGATGCTCCACAACAATATGAATACATCCTGATGCTCCACAACAATATGAATACATCCTGATGCTCCACAACAATATGAATACATCCTGATGCTCCACAACAATATGTATGTATGATGCTTCACAACAATATGAATACATCCTGATGCTTCACAACAATATGAATACATCCTGATGCTCCACAACAATATGAATACATCCTGATGCTCCACAACAATATGAATACATCCTGATGCTCCACAACAATATGAATACATCCTGATGCTCCACAACTATATGAATATATCCTGATGCTCCACAACAATATGAATACATCCTGATGCTCCACAACAATATGAATACATCCTGATGCTCCACAACAATATGAATACATCCTGATGCTCCACAACAATATGTATGTATGATGCTTCACAACAATATGAATACATCCTGATGCTCCACAACAATATGAATACATCCTGATGCTCCACAATAATATGTATGTATGATGCTTCACAACAATATGAATACATCCTGATGCTCCACAACAATATGAATACATCCTGATGCTCCACAATAATATGTATGTATGATGCTTCACAACAATATGAATACATCCTGATGCTTCACAACAATATAAATACATCCTGATGCTCCACAATAATATGTATGTATGATGCTTCACAACAATATGAATACATCCTGATGCTCCACAACAATATGAATACATCCTGATGCTCCACAACAATATGTATGTATGATGCTTCACAACAATATGAATACATCCTGATGCTCCACAACAATATGAATACATCCTGATGCTCCACAACAATATGAATACATCCTGATGCTCCACAACAATATGAATACATCCTGATGCTCCACAACAATATGTATGTATGATGCTTCACAACAATATGAATACATCCTGATGCTCCACAACAATATGAATACATCATGATGCTCCACAACAATATGTATGTATGATGCTTCACAACAATATGAATACATCCTGATGCTCCACAACAATATGAATACATCCTGATGCTCCACAACAATATGAATACATCCTGATGCTCCACAACAATATGAATACATCCTGATGCTCCACAACAATATGAATACATCCTGATGCTCCACAACAATATGAATACATCCTGATGCTTCACAACAATATGAGTACATCCTGATAATCCACAACAATATGAATACATCCTGATGCTCCACAACAATATGAATACATCCTGATGCTCCACAACAATATGAATATATCCTGATGCTCCACAACAATATGAATACATCCTGATGCTCCACAACAATATGAATACATCCTGATGCTCCACAACAATATGAATACATCCTGATGCTCCACAACAATATGTATGTATGATGCTTCACAACAATATGAATACATCCTGATGCTCCACAACAATATGAATACATCCTGATGCTCCACAACAATATGTATGTATGATGCTTCACAACAATATGAATACATCCTGATGCTCCACAACAATATGAATACATCCTGATGCTCCACAACAATATGAATACATCCTGATGCTCCACAACAATATGAATACATCCTGATGCTCCACAACAATATGAATACATCCTGATGCTCCACAACAATATGAATACATCCTGATGCTTCACAACAATATGAGTACATCCTGATGCTCCACAACAATATGAATACATCCTGATGCTCCACAATAATATGTATGTATGATGCTTCACAACAATATGTATGTATGATGCTCCACAATAATATGTATGTATGATGCTTCACAACAATATGAGTACATCCTGATGCTCCACAACATTATGAATACATCCTGATGCTTCACAACAATATGAATACATCCTGATGCTCCACAACAATATGAATACATCCTGATGCTCCACAACAATATGAATATATCCTGATGCTCCACAACAATATGAATACATCCTGATGCTCCACAACAATATGAATACATCCTGATGCTCCACAACAATATGAATACATCCTGATGCTCCACAACAATATGTATGTATGATGCTCCACAACAATATGAATACATCCTGATGCTTCACAACAATATGAATATATCCTGATGCTTCACAACAATATGAATATATCCTGATGCTCCACAACAATATGTATGTATGATTCTCCACAACAATATGAATACATCCTGATGCTCCACAACAATATGAATACATCCTGATGCTCCACAACAATATGTATGTATGATGCTCCACAACAATATGAATACATCCTGATGCTTCACAACAATATGAATACATCCTGATGCTCCACAACAATATGTATGTATGATGCTTCACAACAATATGAATACATCCTGATGCTCCACAACAATATGAATACATCCTGATTCTCCACAACAATATGAATACATCCTGATGCTTCACAACAATATGAATACATCCTGATGCTCCACAACAATATGAATACATCCTGATGCTTCACAACAATATGAATACATCCTGATGCTTCACAACAATATGAATATATCCTGATGCTCCACAACAATATGAATACATCCTGATGCTCCACAACAATATGAATACATCCTGATGCTCCACAACAATATGAATATATCCTGATGCTCTACAACAATATGAATATATCCTGATGCTCCACAACAATATGAATACATCCTGATGCTCCACAACAATATGAATACATCCTGATGCTCCACAACAATATGAATACATCCTGATGCTCCACAACAATATGTATGTATGATGCTTCACAACAATATGAATACATCCTGATGCTCCACAACAATATGAATACATCCTGATGCTCCACAACAATATGAATACATCCTGATGCTCCACAACAATATCAATACATCCTGATGCTCCACAACAATATGTATGTATGATGCTTCACAACAATATGAATACATCCTGGTGTTCCACAACAATATGAATACATCCTGATGCTCCACAACAATATGAATACATCCTGATGCTCCACAACAATATAAATACATCCTGATGCTCCACAACAATATGAATACATCCTGGTGTTCCACAACAATATGAATATATCCTGATGCTCCACAACAATATGAATATATCCTGATGCTCCACAACAATATGAATACATCCTGATGCTCCACAACAATATGAATACTACCTGGTGTTCCACAACAATATGAATATATCCTGATGCTCCACAACAATATGAATACATCCTGATGCTTCACAACAATATGAATACATCCTGATGCTCCACAACAATATGAATATATCCTGATGCTCCACAACAATATGAATACATCCTGATGCTCCACAACAATATGAATACATCCTGATGCTCCACAACAATATGAATATATCCTGATGCTCCACAACAATATGAATACATCCTGATGCTCCACAACAATATGAATACATCCTGATGCTCCACAACAATATGAATACATCCTGATGCTCCACAACAATATGAATATATCCTGATGCTCCACAACAATATGAATACATCCTGATGCTCCACAACAATATGAATACATCCTGATGCTCCACAACAATATGAATATATCCTGATGCTCCACAACAATATGAATACATCCTGATGCTCCACAACAATATGAATACATCCTGATGCTCCACAACAATATGAATACATCCTGATGCTCCACAACAATATGTATGTATGATGCTCCACAACAATATGAATACATCCTGATGCTCCACAACAATATGAATATATCCTGATGCTCCACAACAATATGAATACATCCTGATGCTCCACAACAATATGAATACATCCTGATGCTCCACAACAATATGAATACATCCTGATGCTCCACAACAATATGTATGTATGATGCTTCACAACAATATGAATACATCCTGATGCTCCACAACAATATGAATACATCCTGATGCTCCACAACAATATGAATACATCCTGATGCTCCACAACAATATGAATACATCCTGATGCTCCACAACTATATGAATATATCCTGATGCTCCACAACAATATGAATACATCCTGATGCTCCACAACAATATGAATACATCCTGATGCTCCACAACAATATGAATACATCCTGATGCTCCACAACAATATGTATGTATGATGCTTCACAACAATATGAATACATCCTGATGCTCCACAACAATATGAATACATCCTGATGCTCCACAATAATATGTATGTATGATGCTTCACAACAATATGAATACATCCTGATGCTCCACAACAATATGAATACATCCTGATGCTCCACAATAATATGTATGTATGATGCTTCACAACAATATGAATACATCCTGATGCTTCACAACAATATAAATACATCCTGATGCTCCACAATAATATGTATGTATGATGCTTCACAACAATATGAATACATCCTGATGCTCCACAACAATATGAATACATCCTGATGCTCCACAACAATATGTATGTATGATGCTTCACAACAATATGAATACATCCTGATGCTCCACAACAATATGAATACATCCTGATGCTCCACAACAATATGAATACATCCTGATGCTCCACAACAATATGAATACATCCTGATGCTCCACAACAATATGTATGTATGATGCTTCACAACAATATGAATACATCCTGATGCTCCACAACAATATGAATACATCATGATGCTCCACAACAATATGTATGTATGATGCTTCACAACAATATGAATACATCCTGATGCTCCACAACAATATGAATACATCCTGATGCTCCACAACAATATGAATACATCCTGATGCTCCACAACAATATGAATACATCCTGATGCTCCACAACAATATGAATACATCCTGATGCTCCACAACAATATGAATACATCCTGATGCTTCACAACAATATGAGTACATCCTGATAATCCACAACAATATGAATACATCCTGATGCTCCACAACAATATGAATACATCCTGATGCTCCACAACAATATGAATATATCCTGATGCTCCACAACAATATGAATACATCCTGATGCTCCACAACAATATGAATACATCCTGATGCTCCACAACAATATGAATACATCCTGATGCTCCACAACAATATGTATGTATGATGCTTCACAACAATATGAATACATCCTGATGCTCCACAACAATATGAATACATCCTGATGCTCCACAACAATATGTATGTATGATGCTTCACAACAATATGAATACATCCTGATGCTCCACAACAATATGAATACATCCTGATGCTCCACAACAATATGAATACATCCTGATGCTCCACAACAATATGAATACATCCTGATGCTCCACAACAATATGAATACATCCTGATGCTCCACAACAATATGAATACATCCTGATGCTTCACAACAATATGAGTACATCCTGATGCTCCACAACAATATGAATACATCCTGATGCTCCACAATAATATGTATGTATGATGCTTCACAACAATATGTATGTATGATGCTCCACAATAATATGTATGTATGATGCTTCACAACAATATGAGTACATCCTGATGCTCCACAACATTATGAATACATCCTGATGCTTCACAACAATATGAATACATCCTGATGCTCCACAACAATATGAATACATCCTGATGCTCCACAACAATATGAATATATCCTGATGCTCCACAACAATATGAATACATCCTGATGCTCCACAACAATATGAATACATCCTGATGCTCCACAACAATATGAATACATCCTGATGCTCCACAACAATATGTATGTATGATGCTCCACAACAATATGAATACATCCTGATGCTTCACAACAATATGAATATATCCTGATGCTTCACAACAATATGAATATATCCTGATGCTCCACAACAATATGTATGTATGATTCTCCACAACAATATGAATACATCCTGATGCTCCACAACAATATGAATACATCCTGATGCTCCACAACAATATGTATGTATGATGCTCCACAACAATATGAATACATCCTGATGCTTCACAACAATATGAATACATCCTGATGCTCCACAACAATATGTATGTATGATGCTTCACAACAATATGAATACATCCTGATGCTCCACAACAATATGAATACATCCTGATTCTCCACAACAATATGAATACATCCTGATGCTTCACAACAATATGAATACATCCTGATGCTCCACAACAATATGAATACATCCTGATGCTTCACAACAATATGAATACATCCTGATGCTTCACAACAATATGAATATATCCTGATGCTCCACAACAATATGAATACATCCTGATGCTCCACAACAATATGAATACATCCTGATGCTCCACAACAATATGAATACATCCTGATGCTCCACAACAATATGAATATATCCTGATGCTCCACAACAATATGAATACATCCTGATGCTCCACAACAATATGAATACATCCTGATGCTCCACAACAATATGAATACATCCTGATGCTCCACAACAATATGTATGTATGATGCTTCACAACAATATGAATACATCCTGATGCTCCACAACAATATGAATACATCCTGATGCTCCACAACAATATGAATACATCCTGATGCTCCACAACAATATGAATACATCCTGATGCTCCACAACAATATGTATGTATGATGCTTCACAACAATATGAATACATCCTGGTGTTCCACAACAATATGAATACATCCTGATGCTCCACAACAATATGAATACATCCTGATGCTCCACAACAATATAAATACATCCTGATGCTCCACAACAATATGAATACATCCTGGTGTTCCACAACAATATGAATATATCCTGATGCTCCACAACAATATGAATATATCCTGATGCTCCACAACAATATGAATACATCCTGATGCTCCACAACAATATGAATACTACCTGGTGTTCCACAACAATATGAATATATCCTGATGCTCCACAACAATATGAATACATCCTGATGCTTCACAACAATATGAATACATCCTGATGCTCCACAACAATATGAATATATCCTGATGCTCCACAACAATATGAATACATCCTGATGCTCCACAACAATATGAATACATCCTGATGCTCCACAACAATATGAATATATCCTGATGCTCCACAACAATATGAATACATCCTGATGCTCCACAACAATATGAATACATCCTGATGCTCCACAACAATATGAATACATCCTGATGCTCCACAACAATATGAATATATCCTGATGCTCCACAACAATATGAATACATCCTGATGCTCCACAACAATATGAATACATCCTGATGCTCCACAACAATATGAATATATCCTGATGCTCCACAACAATATGAATACATCCTGATGCTCCACAACAATATGAATACATCCTGATGCTCCACAACAATATGAATACATCCTGATGCTCCACAACAATATGTATGTATGATGCTTCACAACAATATGAATACATCCTGATGCTCCACAACAATATGAATACATCCTGATGCTCCACAACAATATGAATACATCCTGATGCTCCACAACAATATGAATACATCCTGATGCTCCACAACAATATGAATAAATCCTTATGCTCCACAACAATATGAATACATCCTGATGCTCCACAACAATATGAATACTACCTGGTGTTCCACAACAATATGAATATATCCTGATGCTCCACAACAATATGAATACATCCTGATGCTTCACAACAATATGAATACATCCTGATGCTCCACAAAAATATGAATATATCCTGATGCTCCACAACAATATGAATACATCCTGATGCTCCACAACAATATGAATACATCCTGATGCTCCACAACAATATGAATATATCCTGATGCTCCACAACAATATGAATACATCCTGATGCTCCACAACAATATGAATACATCCTGATGCTCCACAACAATATGAATACATCCTGATGCTCCACAACAATATGAATATATCCTGATGCTCCACAACAATATGAATACATCCTGATGCTCCACAACAATATGAATACATCCTGATGCTCCACAACAATATGAATATATCCTGATGCTCCACAACAATATGAATACATCCTGATGCTCCACAACAATATGAATACATCCTGATGCTCCACAACAATATGAATACATCCTGATGCTCCACAACAATATGTATGTATGATGCTTCACAACAATATGAATACATCCTGATGCTCCACAACAATATGAATACATCCTGATGCTCCACAACAATATGAATACATCCTGATGCTCCACAACAATATGAATACATCCTGATGCTCCACAACAATATGAATAAATCCTTATGCTCCACAACAATATGAATACATCCTGATGCTCCACAACAATATGAATATATCCTGGTGTTCCACAACAATATGAATACATCCTGATGCTCCACAACAATATGAATATATCCTGATGCTCCACAACAATATGAATATATCCTGATGCTCCACAACAATATGAATACATCCTGATGCTCCACAACAATATGAATACATCCTGATGTTCCACAACAATATGAATACATCCTGATGCTCCACAATAATATGTATGTATGATGCTTCACAGATCCTTGGACCCCAGAGAGGTTCTCAGCAAGCAGTATCCCAAACATCATGACAACAAAGCATCCATCATCCCCACAAGCTGCTGTGCACACTTGTCTGTTTCTTTCCAGAGCACTTACTAACGGAAATGAAAAGGGTTCAACGTGTGTGTGTCCTGTGTGTGTGTCGGTGTGTTCATCATAGCAGCACATTGCCATATGGCATTCTCTGTCCACAATCACACAATTAAATGTGGGAAATAGAATATGAACAGGATGACAAAGCCGTTTTAAAACCTTTATTTATGGAAATTAATAGTTTTCAAATTCTTGTAACACAAATGGCCAGGTTTTTAATTTCATGTTTTACCATAGAATGTGTTGATTTTGAAGCTGTATAATGAAGCCATTTGGTCTTTCCATCATATCTCCTGTCCTTCCTGAAAGATCACTGGCGATCAACATGTTGACATTTAACCATGATGATTGGTGTGATTATAACTTAATTTAACTGTCCAATTTGTTCTAGCGGCAGATAAAGATGCCAGTCAGAAAACTCTCTTAACAAAAAACATTTTAACAGTACATGATGCCCCTGGGACTTGAACCCACAACCTTGGCATTGCTATTTTTCAAGGCATTTACCAACTGAGCCACACAGGACCACTGGACAAGTACAGTAGGTCACACTCTCTGTTTACTCTGAGCACTCCTTTCCTGTACTGTCTGACACACTTTCATCAGTGGCTTTACCTTTTTTATTGTCACAGATTGTCCTTAACTGGGATACATTTAAAATGTAATTGATATTGCTTTAATATGACAGTAACAGTTGTCTGGTCAACCAGGAAGTCAAATCCTGAGATGGATGAGCAGGTGAGTTATTATCATCCATCTACCTGAGTGATGCTCTCCTTCGCTCCGTTACACACCACAGAGCAGACAAAGAAATACAACCTATAAAGATGACACAGGAAATTGATACTTAACAATTCTCTCTTGAGCAACAAGCACCTGGAAAGAGTCATGAACAGTGGGAATTACTGCTGGGGATGGAGAGAGAGGGGGCAGAAAGAGAAAGAAAGAGAGAGACATGATTGGCTAAAGGCCACCCGTGAAGTTTAGTGTCTCGTTAATCATTGGAGGAGTCAAGTATAATACAGTTATAATAGTTACTTGCTTGGCCAAAAATAAACCAAATGAAAATATAACAACACAATGATAAAAAAATGGTCACCAAGAACGATCTCACGTTGAAAGTGTTATGGGCAGTTATTTTATGTGACCACCAATTGATGTTCTGTTTTGAAGTGCTAGCCTGCTAGAATCTGACCTCAAGATCTTGAATGTATAATGTAATGCATTCTTAAACCTGGATTCTGTTTCGTATTCTGCAATGGCACTGACAGTGTTTGTAGTGGCATTGTTTAGTGTGATATGTCTCTGGTTTTAAATGTCTAAAAGTTTAATGTTTAGGATGGAGCACAGCAGAGCTCCTCAGATACTGGGCCAGGCCTCATGTGAGCTATCTCTCTCTCTCGCTTTCTCTCTCTCGCTTTCCCTCTCTCGCTTTCCCTCTCTCGCTTTCCCTCTCTCGCTTTCTCTCTCTCTCGCTTTCTCTCTCTCGCTTTCTCTCTCTCTCGCTTTCTCTCTCTCGCTTTCTCTCTCTCGCTTTCTCTCTCTCGCTTTCCCTCGCTCGCTTTCCCTCTCTCGCTTTCCCTCTCTCGCTTTCCCTCTCTCGCTTTCCCTCTCTCGCTTTCCCTCTCTCGCTTTCCCTCTCTCGCTTTCTTTCTCTCTCGCTTTCTCTCTCTCGCTTTCTCTCTCTCGCTTTCTCTCTCTCGCTTTCCCTCTCTCGCTTTCTCTCTCTCTCGCTTTCTCTCTCTCGCTTTCTCTC
>NC_048573.1:64628008-64750508 GCF_013265735.2 Oncorhynchus mykiss
GATACTCTCAGTTAGATAGCAGATGCTCAGTTTTTCCAAAAAGATTCCTTGTGTATTAGAAATAGCTCCGTTTTATACATCACATTTGGCCACCAAAAAAAATCCATAAATTCAGTCCTCAAAACGCAAACTTTTTTCCAAATTAACTCCATAATATCGACTGAAAACATGGCAAACGTTGTTTAGAATCAATCATCAAGGTGTTTTTCACATATCTCTTCATTGATACATCGTTCTTGGACACATGCTTTCTCCCCTGAATCAAATGGTAAAGTGGAAGCAGCTGGCAATTGCGCACCGAATTCGACGCAGGACACCAGGCGGACACTTGGGAAATGTAGTCTCTTATGGTCAATCTTCCAATGATATGCCTACAAATACGTCACAATGCTGCTAAGACCTTGGGCGAACGACAGAAAGTGTAGGCTCATTCGTTGCGCAATCACAGCCATATAAGGAGAGAATGGAAAACAGAGCTTCAGAAATTCTGCTAATTCCTGGGTGATGCATCATCTTGGTTTCGCCTGTAGAATGAGTTCTGGGGCACTTACAGACAAAATCTTTGCAGATTCTGAAACTTCAGAGTGTTTTCTTTCCAAAACTGTCAAGAATATGCATAGTCGAGCATCTTTTCGTGACAAAATATCGCGCTTAAAACGGGAACGTTTTTTATCCAAAAATGAAATAGCGCCCCTAGAGCTCTAAGAGGTTAACCAACAGTGCAGTTCAAGAAGAGTTAAGAAAATATTTACCAGGTAGACTAAAATAAAAAGTAAAAAGTAACACAATAAGAATAACAATAATGAGGCTACATACAGGGGGTACCGGTACCGAATCAGTGTGCAGGGGTACATGTTAGTTGAGGTAATTTGTACATGTAGGTGGGGGTGAAATGACTATGCATAGATAATAAACAGCGAGTAGCAGCAGTGTACAAAAGGGAAAGGGGGGGTCAATGTAAATTGCCCGGTGGTGATTTTATTAATTGTTCAGCAGTCTAATGGCTTGGGGATAGAAGCTGTTGAGGAGCCTTTTGGTCCTAGACTTGACGCTCCGGTACCGCTTGCCGTGCAGTAGCAGAGAAAACAGTCTACAACTTGTGTGACTGGAGTCTCTGACAATTTTATGGGCCTTTCTCTGACACCGCCTATTGGATGGCTGACGTTTTACGTGCCTCTAACCAACTGTGCTATTTCGTTTGTTTTTTCGCGTTATTTGTAATAATTGTTTTAAACTTATTTTGTACATCATGTTGTTGCTAGGGTCTCTTATGACATCAGAACAGTGATGACTCACCTCGAACTGGAAGAATCATTTTTCTTTAATGAGTCTTCTTTAATTCTTCTTTAATGGGAACAGGCCCAAATCCCTGTAATTTGAGTGAAGAAAAGACAGAGAATAAGGGGGTGGATGTCGGGCTGCCTTCTGAGAATTTGTAGGCGAGCAGTAAACTCCCACTGCCATCCGTTCTAATGGCCAACGTGCCATCATTGGAAAATAAAATCGATGACTGACGATCAAGATTATCCTACCAATGGGACATTAAACACTGTAATATCTTATGTTTCACAGAGTCGTGGCTGAAGGATGACACAGATAATATAGAGCTGGTGGGATTTTCCATGCATGGGCAGAACAGAGAAGTCTGGTAAGATGAGGGGTGGGGGTGTGTGTCTATTTGTCAAAAACAGCTGGTGCCGATGTCTAAAATGAAAGAAGTCTTGAGGTATTGCTCGTCTGAGGTAGAGTACCTTATGATAAGCTGTAGACCACACTATACACCAAGAGAGTTCTCTATATTATTTGTAGCAGTCTATTTAAGTCCATTAGAAAAAAATAAAATGCTCATCCAGAAGTGGTGCTCCTAGTGACCGGGGACTTTAATGCAGGCAAACTTAAATTGGTTTTTACCTCATTTCTACCAGCATGTCACATGTGCTACCAGAGGGAAAGACATTCTAGACCACCTTTACTCCACACACAGAGATGCATACAGCATACAAAGCTCTCCCTCACCCTCCATTTGCCTCCCGATTCCTGCTTACAAGCGAAAACTAGAGAAGGAAGTACCAGTGACTCGCTCAATACAGAAGTGGTCAGATGATGCGGACGCTACGCTACAGGACTGTTTTCCTTGTACAGACTGGAATATGTTCCGGGATTCATCCAATGGCATTGAGGAGTATAGCACCTCAATCATCGGCTTCATCAATAAGTGCATCGACAGAGTCATCCGCACAGTGACAGTACGTACAAATCAAATCAAATCAAATCAAATTTTATTTGTCACATACACATGGTTAGCAGATGTTAATGCGAGTGTAGCGAAATGCTTGTGCTTCTAGTTCCGACAATGCAGTAATAACAAGTAATCTAACTAACAATTCCAAAACTACTGTCTTGTACACAGTGTAAGGGGATAAAGAATATGTACATAAGGATATATGAATGAGTGATGGTACAGAGCAGCATAGGCAAGATACAGTAGATGGTATCGGGTACAGTATGTACAAATGAGATGAGTATGTAAACAAAGTGGCATAGTATAGTATAAAGTGGCTAGTGATACATGTATTACATAAGGATACCGTCGATGATATAGAGTACAGTATATACGTATGCATATGAGATGAATAATGTAGGGTAAGTAACATTTATATAAGGTAGCATTGTTTAAAGTGGCTAGTGATATATTTACATCATTTCCCATCAATTCCCATTATTAAAGTGGCTGGAGTTGAGTCAGTGTCAGTGTGTTGGCAGCAGCCACTCAGTGTTAGTGGTGGCTGTTTACATATCCCAACCAGAAGCCATGGATTACAGGCAACATCCGCTTCAAGCCAAAGGCTAGAACTGCCGCTTTTATGTGGCAGGGCTTGAAAACTATTACGGACAAAGGGAAACCCAGACATGCACGAGAGCACCAGCTGTTCTGGGTGACTGTGTGATAACGCTCTCCGTAGCCAATGTGAGCAAGACCTTTATACAGGTCAACATTCACAAAGCCGTTGGGCCAGACAGACTACCAGGACGTGTACTCAAAGCATGCACGGACCAACTGACAAGTGTCTTTACTGACATTTTCAACCTCTCCCTGTAATACCTACATGTTTCAAGCAGACCAACATAGTCCCTATGCCCAAGGAAGCTATGGTAACCTGCCTAAATGATTACTGCCCTGTAGCACTCATGTCAGTAGCCATGAAGTGCTTTGAAAGGCTGGTCATGGCTCACATCAACAGCATCCTCCCGGATACCCTAGACCCACTCCAATTCGCACACCGCCCCAACCGATCCACAGATGACACAATCTCAATCGCACTCCACACTGCCCTTTCTCACCTGGACAAAAGGAACACCTATGTGAGAATGCTTTTCATTGATTACAGCTCAGCGTTCAACACCATAGTACCTGTGAAGCTCATCACTAAGCTAAGGACCCTGGGACTAAACACCTCCCTCTGCAACTGGATCCTGGACTTCCTGAAGGGCCGCCCCCAGGTGGTAAGGGTAGGCAACAACACGTCTGCAACGCTGATCCTCATCACTGAGGCCCCTCAGGGGTGTGTACTTAGTAACCCTACTGTACTACCTGTTCACCCACGACTGCTTGGCCAAACACGACTTCAACGACATCATTAAGTTTGCTGACAACATAACAGTGGTAATAACAGTGGTAGGCCTGATCACCGACAACGATGAGACAGCCTATAGGGAGGAGGTCAGAGACCTGGCAGTGTGGTGACAGGACAACAACCTCTCCCTCAATGTGAGAAAGACAATGGAGCTGATCGTGGACTACAGGAAAAGGTGGGCCGAACAGGCCCCCATTAACATCGACGGGGCTGTATTGGAGCGGGTCGAGAGTTTCAAGTTCCTTGGTGTCCACATCACCAACAAACTATCATGGTCCAAACACACCAAGACAGATGTGAAGAGGGCTCGACAACACCTTTTCCCCCTCAGGAGAGTGAAAAGACTTAGCATGGGTCCCCAGATCTTCAAAAAGTTCTACAGCTGCTCCATCGCGAGCATCCTGTCCGGTTCCATCACCGCCTGGTGTGGCAACTGCTCAGCATCTGAACGTAAGGCGCTACAGAAGTTAGTGCGTACTGCCCAGTATATCACCGGGGCCAAGCTTTCTGCCATCCAGGACCTATATAATAGGTGTGTCAGAGGAAAGCCCCAAAAATTGTTGGAGACTCCAGTCACCCAAGTCATAGACTGTTTTCTCTGCTACCACACAACAAGCGGTACCGGAGCGCCAAGTCTAGGACCAAAAGGCTCCTTAACAGCTTCTACCCCCAAGCCATAAGACTGCTGAACAATTAATAAAATCGCCCCCGGACTATTTACATTGACCCCCCCATTTGTTTTGTACACTGCTTATACTCGCTGTTTATTATCTATGCATAGTGACTTCACCCCTACCTACATGTACAAATTACCTTGACTAACCTGTACCCCCGCACATTACCAGTTCCCCCTGTATATAGCTTAGTTTTTTTTTAAGTTTTTGCTATTTTATTGTGTTACCTTTTATAATATTTTACTTCAGTTTATTTGGTAAATATTTTCTTAACTCTTCTTGAACTACACTGTTGGTTAAGGGCTTGTAAGTAAGCATTTCACAGTAAGGTCTGCACTTGTTGTATTCAGCTCAAGTGACAAATGAAAGTTTGATTTGATTTGATAACACTGCTGACATTTACTCTATACTCTCTCTCTCTCTCTCCCCATCTCCCTCTCTCCCCATCTCTCTCTGTCACTCTCACACACACTCTCTCCCTCTCTCTCTCTCTCTCTCTCTCTCTCTCCCCATCTCCCTCACTCCCGTTCTCTCTCTGTCACTCTCACACACACTCTCTCCCTCTCTCTCTCTCTCTCTCTCCCCATCTCCCTCACTCCCGTTCTCTCTCTGTCACTCTCACACACACTCTCTCTCTCTCTCTCTCTCTCACACACGCTCTGTCTCACACACTCTCTCCCTGTCTCTCTCTCTCTCTCTCCCCATATTCCTCTCTCCCTTTCTCTCTCTGTCACTCTCACACACACACTCTCTCTCTCTCTCTCACCATATCCCTCTCTCCCTTTCTCTCTCTGTCATTCTCACACACACTCTCTCCCTCTCTCTCACACGCTCTGTCTCACACACTCTCTCTCTCCATGTGTAATTACAAGTAGAAACTGTTTTGCCCGAAAGCCTACTACAGGTGCCTTAGCATATATAGCCCATAGTGTGCTGTAGCCTATAGGGTGTTTTTGCCTATAGGGTGCTGGGCCAAGCAACCAATACTCTAAGCCTGTTAGTCCCCGCTTGCACTGCTTCGAATAGCCAATTGAAAAGGAGAGGGTTGAGTTGAGAGCCTGTGATTGGATGGCTGGTAATGCTACCTTGTCTCCATGATTAATGTACAGTAGCTAGGAAGCAGGAGCCAGGGAGAAGCTGTTTCCAGAGATTGTGTAACATGAAAACATAATATCACAGAGTTGTTATTGAATCTATTCTACAGAATGGGTTAATTTCATTACAAACCCTGTTTTCCAGAAGTAGCATACGCTCTTTAATCTCAATAAAATGCTGTTGGAGAATGAAGTCAATCTGATAAGAAATGAATGAAGATAAGGATTCCACTGATAATGATTTTACACAAATGCATTTATTAAACATCTCAAATAATCAAGAACAGTATCAAAAACGTATTTTAGTTGACATAATACATACATAGCAAAAATAGAACTTTGTTCAGTATGAACATATGCTTGCTTCTGTTTCACACTTAGCCTTAACAACTTACACATATAAACAACTTACACATATGAGCAGCTATGAACATGATAAGAACACATGAAACAAGACCTAACACATGACACCTACAGCCAAAGTCAAATTCCTCTCCCTCTGATCTACAGATACAACAGCCACATGTATTTGACACAGGAGGAGGTCTTGAAAATACTAAATTGATGGCTAGTAAATTATGTTACTTACACGATCAGAACATAACATCTAACAACTATAGCAAAGTAAAATTATTTTCTCTACGATTTACAGAGATGACAACCACAAGTCAATTATCTGATACATTATCTGACACAGATTAATAATGTGTTCAAAACATGCATTCATCATGCAAAACAGTACAGTAATACCAGGAGAAGGTATTTGAGGAGTTTATTGCTATAAGCTAAATCAGGTCAATTATGCCAAAAGATTACTGCTATGCTATGTACAGTACATCATGCCTTACATCTGCCACAATGTATAATAGAATAGCAACAGAGGGGGCAGTAGTGGTTGTTTTGGAATAGAAACCTAGTCCCAGGGATACTCAGGATAACCTACAGGTAATAATTATGCCTTGTTCGGAAAGCCGCTATTAATACATTGAATGAAAGGTAACGTCTGCAGGGCTGGTTTGATTGAATTGAGCCCTTCGACTCACAATCTACAGTGAGGGAAAAAAGTAATTGATCTCCTGCTGATTTTGTACGTTTTTCCACGGACAAAGAAGTAATCCGTCTATAATTTTAATGGTAGGTTTGTTTGAACAGTGAGAGACAGAATAAATACAAATAAATAAAAAACGCATGTCAAAAATGTTATACATTGATTTGCATTTTAATGAGGGAAATAAGTATTTGACCCCCTCTCAATCAGAAAGATTTCTGGCTCCCAGGTGTCTTTTATACAGGTAATGAACTGAGATTAGGAGCACACTCTTAAAGGGAGTGCTCCTAATCTCAGTTTGTTACCTGTATAAAAGACACCTGTCCACCGAAGCAATCAATCAATCAGATTCCAAACTCTCCACCATGGCCAAGACTACAGAGCTCTCCAAGGATGTCAGGGACAAGATTGTAGACCTACACAAGGCTGGAATGGGCTAAAAGACCATCACCAAGCAGCTTGGTGAGAAGGTGACAACAGTTGGTGCAATTATTAGCAATTGGAGGAAACACAAAAGAACTGTCCATCTCCCTCGGCCTGGGGCTCCATGCAAGATCTCACCTCGTGGAGTTGCAATGATCATGACAACGGTGAGGAATCAGCCCAGAACTACTAGGGAGGATCTTGTCAATGATTTCGAGGCAGCTGAGACCATAGTCACCAAGAAAACAATTGGTAGTCCTGTGAAGGACTGAAATCCTGCAGCGCCCGCAAGGTCCCCCTGCTCAAGAAAGCACATATACATGCCCGTCTGAAGTTTGCCAATGAATGATTCAGAAGACAACTGGGTGAAAGTGTTGTGGTCAGATGACACCAAAATGGAGCTCTTTGGCATCAACTCAACTCGCCGTGTTTGGAGGAGGAGGAATGCTGCCTATGACCCCAAGAACACCATCCCCACCGTTAAACATGGAGGTGGAAACATTATGCTTTGGGGGTGTTTTTCTGCTAAGGGGACAGGACAACTTCACCGCATCAAAGGGACGATGGACGGGGCCATGTACCGTCAATTCTTGGGTGATAACCTCCTTCCCTCAGCCAGGGCATTGAAAATGGGTCGTGGATGGGTATTCCAGCATGACAATGACCCAAAACACACGGCCAAGGCAGCAAAGGAGTGGCTCAAGAAGAAGCACAATAAGGTCCTGGAGTGGCCTAGCCAGTCTCCAGAACTTAATCCCATAGAAAATCTGTGGAGGGAGCTGAAGGTTCGAGTTGCCAAACGTTTGCCTCGAAACCTTAAGGACTTGAAGAAGATCTGCAAAGAGGAGTGGGACAAAATCCCTCCTGAGATGTGTGCAAACCTGGTGGCCAACTACAAGAAACGTCTGACCTCTGTGATTGCCAAAAAGGGTTTTGCCACCAAGTACTAAGTCATGTTTTGCAGAGGGGTCAAATACTTATTTCCCTTATTAAAATACAAATCAATTTCTAACTTTTTTGACATGCGTTTTTCTGGATTTTTTTGTTGTTGTTATTCTGTCTCTCGCTGTTCAAATGAACCTACCATTAAAATTATAGACTAATAATTTCTTTGTCAGTGGGAAAACGTACAAAATCAGCAGGGGATCAAATACTTGTTTCCCTCACTGTAGATGTTAGGGTTGTGCCCTACTCTCAAGGGTGAGTAGGAGGTTCTAGGGGGAAGCCGTGACGTTTGAAGCGTGCACTGATGTCATTAGATAGGTGTGCATCATTGTGCCATGAGGAAGGTTCTGAGAGACCTGTGGACAAACAACTGCTGTCTCCAACAGTAAGAGACAGGTGCAGGTATGGTGGTGAGATGGGGAAGATCCATGGAGGAAACACAAAAACATTCACTGTCATTTCTACTGTTAAAACCAACCAGAGCAGGGGCACGATCTTAATCTATGAAGAGGAGGGTTGGAGATCTAGGAGCTCTCACTAGACAAGAACTGAGTACCCAACACCAATAGAGAACCTTGGACTGAGGGAGGACAACGTGTGTGGTGGTAGAGAAGGATGGTTTGGCGTCTCAGTCTCTATGACACTGTCCTCCTTATGGTCCTTCTCGTGTTTCATGCGTCGGTTCTGGAATCAGATCTTGATCTGCCGATCGGTGAGCCTCAGGCCTGCAGCCATCACCAGCCTGCGGGGTGGACACAGGTAGGGCCTGAAGTGGAACTCCTTCTCTAGTAACACTAGCTGGGTGCTGGTGAACGCTCTTGCTCTCGCCTGCCTCCGTCTCTCCCTCCGTCTCTGTATCTTTTTCCATCTCTTCCTCTACTCAGGAGACCACCAGCCTCACTGGGGAAATCACCTGGGGAAATGACAAAAGGAACATTTAAAAGTAATGCTGTACTGGAAGTGTCTGAGACATAACAAGGGATAGTTACATCTTGTGTTACATCTTCCCCCCTTCTAAAGACAAAGTCTAGGCGGGGAAACATCTGACACATGCATTAATAAAATCTACACATGGCAGTGTCAACTCAACTCATCACTTAAAGAGTGAGACCACCACTGGAAATAATCACCTGCAGTGTCACATGTGCTACAACAGTCCTGTCAGTATTATGTGCAGGGTTTATAGTCCCAATTTACCCCTGGGTATCTGACCTATCTAGGAGGAAAGTATTGTATGTAGTACAGTTGTGAACTAACATAAATGATAAGGAATTGATCAAACCAGGGGCCTAACCCCCA
Organism: Oncorhynchus mykiss; assembly: GCF_013265735.2. Classification (NCBI taxonomy): domain Eukaryota; kingdom Metazoa; phylum Chordata; class Actinopteri; order Salmoniformes; family Salmonidae; genus Oncorhynchus; species Oncorhynchus mykiss. Next base: position 64,637,127 of record NC_048573.1, read on the forward strand.
TCCAAATTCTGAAATTGCATTTTTGAAGAGTTTCTGTCATCCACGGGAAGAGATGTCTTGGTGAGAGGCAAAGGGGTGGATGGAATGCACCTGTTTCCTCTGAAGAGAGCTTTGCCTTACCATGGCGGGGTATCCACCTGGTCAGGCGTGCCTCAGAACGGGTCAGACAGGAACAGAGTGCAGCTGACACAAGAAGAAGAGGTGACAGTAGGACGAAAGAGTGGGATCTCTCTGAATTGTGGCGCGTGGCCTCTACTGTGTCCAGTGCCATATCCAGCAGGTGCTAGTGTTGTAGTAGCCCTGTGGATGACATATTGGTGGTGGTCCATAGATATAGCAGGGTGCACTTCAAATGGATATGACCTCAAAAGTTGGGAAGGAATTAACTTTTGCATGATAAATATATAGCTTTACACAGAACTTAAATGACTTTGAATAAGATGTAAGACTGTATTGAATATAACCAGATGGATAAACCGTGAAGTCACTTGTAGCTATCCTCCAATAGTCTGAAAGGAACTTAATGGCGCCTGAGGAACCCGCTCCGATTCTTCAGGCAGCATAGCAATACGCGTTTATTTCTTCTTAACCTACGGATGAAAACAACCAATTAGAATATATGAATAGTAAGAGAACAATAGCAGTGCATGATCAGTATGCCGTTTTAGAGAGACAAAAACAGATACAGGACAGAGACATGACAGAGACAGGGACAGGACAGACACAGAACAGAGACAGGACAGAGACAGGTACAGGACAGAGACAGAGACACGACAGAGACAGAGACAGTACAGAGACAGGGACAGAGACAGGACAGAGACACGGCAGAGACAGGGACAGGACAGAGACAGATACAGAGACAGAGACACGACAGAGACAGAGACAGGACAGAGATAGAGACAGGACAGAGACACAACAGAAACAGGGACAGGGACAGAGACACGACAGAGACAGAGACAGGGACAGAGCCAGGACAGAGACAGGACAGAGACACGACAGAGACAGGACAGAGACACGACAGAGACAGGACAGAGACAGAGACAGAGACAGAGACACGACAGAGATAGAGACGGGGACAGGAAAGAGCCAGGACAGAGACATGGACAGAGACAGGACAGAGACAGGACAGAGATAGGACAGAGACAGGGACAGAGACACGACAGAGACAGAGACAGGGACAGGGACAGGACAGAGCCAGGACAGAGACAGAGACAGGACAGAGACAGGACAAAGACACAGACAAGACAGAGACAGAGACAGAGACAGAGACAGAGACAGGACAAAGACAGAGACAGAGACAGGACAGCGACAGGACAGAACAGAGATAGGACAGGACAGAGACAGAGACAGGACAGAGACAGGACAGAGACAGGACAGAGACAGGACATAGACAGGACAGAGACAGGACAGGGACAGAGACAGGACAGAGAGAGGTCAGAGACAGAACAGAGACAGGACAGAGACAGAGACAGGACAGAGAAAGGACAGGACAGAGACAGGACAGAGACAGGACAGAGAAAGGAAATAGACAGAGACAGGACAGAGACAGACACGACAGAGGCAGAGACAGGACAGAGACAGGACAGAGGCAGAGACAGGACAGAGACAGAGACAGGACAGAGGCGGAGACAGAGACAGAGGTAGGACAGAAAAAGAGACAAGACAGAGACAGAGAGGCACACACTGAACGGATCCTTTGGACCTAAATATATATTTATTTGTTATTTACAGAGTAGGCCTACCACAATTGGAAAGATATTCGAATGAAAACCAAGCGCAATTAAAGTTACTTCGTTTCTTGAACTTTCCTGGTACGTTATAGCAATGCTCCTATTGGAAACTATTGATTGAGTAGCCTATTTGAAGGAATGATATGTAAGGCTACTTGGATCATATCAATGCTATCACAAAATATTTTTTACATTATTTTTGACTGAATGTGTAATTATAATATGAGTGTGCTGTTTGTTGAAATATAGCTATTACTATATTAAAAATGATGATAAACCATTGTGAATTGTGTTCTTACATCTTCCAGATATAGACAACAATGCTTGGGCTTAAAACTCACTTTTGTATATTTATTTATTCTATTTGCACGTGATTATGCATACAATGTCTGCTGGTTGTATGAAAATGCAAATAATGACAAGACCCGAGTTATTAGCGTAATTACTTCCCTATAAGCAAACGACTTCACATATTAAATGGAAGAGGTAAAACAAGGGGTTTTGAAAATCATTGCCACACAAAGATAATGAAAAGAATATCGTAAATAATAGTCGTATTACCTAAAATGTCTGCTTATCTGCTTTCACTAATCAATTGCAACACGGATGTGTTCGCTCTGTCAAACAACATTAATATTACAGAGTCGTTTTCGATTGATAAAACATGTGTGGTATACGGACGAATAGACAAAGAGGTAGTCGAATAATGACATACTGTCGCCATATGAACCCAAAGCTAACACTAAAGCAATACAGTGTAGGCTACTAACGAAGTGTGTTAGGGTACTTTTTTGAACTTGTAGGCTATTACAAAATATATTATAATAAGGCAATCATGTAAAATATTATTAGCTTAATATACACCAAATATATGTGTACATATCAAACTCAAATGAACATGGCAGTGCCATAGACCCTCGTATACATTGGACCAATGCCGTCATTAGGCTACTGAATATATTTCGAAAAGCTGATTCAATTCTATAGGCCTTTTACTACAAGTATAGCCTATAGTACCTCTATTTATCTAATATAATACAACAACGCTGTTGAGGAGAATCCTCCAGTAGACGTCTTAGCCTCTCCAGCACCACTCTGATTGAATCCCTCTTCCGTTCACCCTCCTCCTAGCCCCGCCACAAGGGCAGCCTCACTCCCTGAAGCTGCATTCACACTTCACACCCTCACGCCAATAAGTTATTTTAACATCAACATGATCATCTCGTGTTTATCATTATTGTAAGCACAAATAATCAAAGGAAATACAAGACATAATTTAGAATGCAATAGAACAACGCGAATAGCATGAGGGGCAGAGATCGAATTTCCGGTGTTGAGCCGAAAATCTCCCCCCTGCCAGAATCCCCCCCTCTAATTTCCTTAATTTCGTGGCTAGAGTCAAATACTTTCTGTGGCACACATCAGAGTCAAATACTTTCTATAGAACACACTTCACATCAGGATATGCAACCGAAATGAATAATTAATGTATGTGTGTTGTATTAAACATAGAGGAGGGAGTAAAATGTTGGCAAGCAATAAACATTTCAGAACAACTATGGCTGAATTATTATCCTTACTAGTCGAATAAGACATGGGAGAGATGACGAATATTGGCAAAGACATTTATTCATAAACTAATTACAAATCAGTAGCGGATTTAGGTACGGACGACATGAGCGGGCGCAGGCACTATACAAGCTATAACCGCCACATACACTTGAAACAAATAGCCAAACCGAAAACTGCAGACAAAAATGCCTTCTGCTACTAAGATTAGTGAAATTTAGGCTAACCTGACAACGGAGTGAAGAGCAGAAATCTCAACTAGCAAGCAACTCGCAGCAATAAAGAACGCGAAGGGGGGGGGGGGGGGGGGGGGGGATTCTGGCAGGGGGGAGATTTTCGGCACAACACTTGTTAACACCGGCAACACCAATTGTTCATTGAGAGCATGAAGTTATAACCAACATAAACAAATTACTCCACTTGAATTTCGGCTAAATTGATTTATGGGTCGTAGAAGAGTGTTCACGTCATGTTCAAAGCCTAAGAATACATGCTCGAAGAGCGAGAATTTAGCCTACATTTCTTTCAGATCATATGAGATTGGGACAAATAAATCCATCTCACTAACGTCTAGAATAAGACGGTGTAAACATACAAAGTCAGATATATATGCATTTCTTTAACATATTACATTAAAATACCCTTATAACATTTTATTTATATTTGGTATTTAATTTAATTTTTTTTTTAATTTTACCTTTATTTAACCAGGCAAGTCAGTTAAGAACAAATTCTTATTTTCAATGACGGCCTGGGAACAGTGGGTTAACTGCCTGTTCAGGGGCAGAACGACAGATTTGTACCTTGTCAGCTCGGGGGTTTGAACTCGCAACCTTCCGGTTACTAGTCCAACACTAGTCCAACACTCTAACCACTAGGCTACCCTGCCGCCCCAAGCCATACTGTGCGCAATGAAACAGGCAAGTTATACAACGTTTATTACAGGGCTCTTATCAATAAGACGCCCGTTGTTTTCTTACCCGTTCCAATTGTTCTTCCAAAATCAATCTTGTTTTAAGAACTTTTGTTATTTAGAGTTCAGTGAATTGCTGTCACAGATCTTGTCAGATAGAGGCATTCATTATGCACATAACAGGTCCGACATTGGTGCAGTTTACATGAAATATGACTTGGTTGGAGTGTGCATTGAATGCGAGAAGATTCATTCCATAACCTGGGATAAATTAAAACATGGGTCAATTATACTAATAACCGAACTCGATAGGTTTATTTGCATTTAATGCACGTTTTAATTTCCTTCACAAATGATCCATTTAGATGTACACTATTGGCATTATGATTAGCATGATAATTATGAGCGTAACGCTATTATTATTAAATCATCATCATCATCTTGTATACCTGTAGCATCAGGCAGTCCTGTAATCTGGAGAGGAGAAATCAGGCCTAAAGTAATTACATTCCGTTTGTTTTCTTTGCCTCAAACCGTTGAGCACACTTACTCGCCTGTAGCCTATTGGATATAGAATCTGTGATATACTAGCTCAGCAAGACAATCATTTATCTCCTCCGCGCGCAAACATCACAATTCTCAGTGAACTCTGGTTGAACCGCTCGCGTGGCAATAAATCATTTTTTTCTCTGCACAAAAGCGGGCGCCGGTCTCTCTGGGTGTCAACTCCTTTTACAACCCCTCTTACCTTCTGCACTCTCTTAGCCTGCTCTTGGGTTGGTGTATAACATATTACCTTCTGCACTCTCAGCATTGCTTGCTGTTTGGGGTTTTAGGCTGGGTTTCTGTACAGCACTTTGAGATATCAGCTGATGTACGAAGGGCTATATAAATACATTTGATTTGATTTGATTTGATTGCCTTCTGCACTCTCTTAGCCTGCTCTTGGGTTGGTGTATATAACATATTGCCTTCTGCAGTCTCTTGGTTCGGTGGCTGACAAATTCAGGAAAACATCGATAAAAAATACTTGTATAAAATATTTCTCCCATACTTATATGAAAACAGGCAGAATATGGAGACTTGTATAAACATGGGCGATATTTACAGAAAATATACACCAAACGCACAACACTAGCATTTCCACTCAAATAGATGTTTGTTTTTTTCCATGTATACCATGTTGGACTTGCAGCAAAAATACTATTCCTAACCCCTTTGTTCCAAAAACGCACTGTTTTCTACACTGCTCTTTTCAAGAAAAAGCTACCATGCCATGGATCTGCGAATTTGTTTTCGGCGGATAGAGCTCGATTTGGGCAGATAAGAGGAGACTGAGAGCGTGGGGAAGGAAGGACGTTAATGGGCAGAGGATGTTGTCGGTTAAAACAGTGCATACAAATGGTCCTGTCTCGGCGGCTCAGGCGGGAGATTTATGGCCCGGTGCCCCATATTGATGTAAACAATGCAGAGTGTAATGAAAGGACCAGAGACTTAGCTGCTGCACTCAGCACTTCATAAGAACACTTCATAAGGGAGGAAAAGGAAAAGACACTGTCAGTTTACTTACTCCCAACATGCGTTCTTGTCTTGAACTATATGCACATAAGCAACTTCCTTCTGCAATACACCATAGCAAGGACGGACTGGCCATGTGGCATTTCGGGCAAATGAAAAAAAAAAGCCCAAATGATTGTGTCATTATCCAATACATAGGCTATATGACACACTATATCATATATATCATGGCACAGCAGTCTAGGGCACTGCATCTCAGTACTAGAGGCGTCACTACAGACACCCTGGTTCGAATCCAGGCTGTATCACAACCCGGCTGTGATTGGGAGTCCCATATGGCGGCGGACAATTGGCCCAGCGTCGTCCGGGTTCGGACGGTGTAGGCTGTCATTGTAAATAAGAATTTGTTCTTAACTAACAAAAGTATACAAAAGTATGTGGACACCCCTTCAAATTAGTGGATTCGGCTATTTCAGCCACACCCGCTGCTGACAAGTGTAACCATGCAATCTTCATAGACAAACATTGGCAGTAGAATGGCCTTACTGAAGAGCTCAGTGACTTTCAACATGGCACTGTCATAGGATGCTACCTTTCCAACAAGTCAGTTTGTCAAATTCTGCCCTGCTAGAGCTGCCCCAGTCAACTGTAAGAGCTGTTATTGCGAAGTGAAAACATCTAGGAGCAACAACGGCTCAGAAAGGGACTGCCGAGTGCTGAAGAGAATTAGCGCGTAAAAATCGTCTGTCCTCGATTGCAACACTCAATACCGAGTTCCAAACTGCCTCTGGAAGCAACATCAGCACAATAACTGTTCGTTGGGAGTTTCATGAAATGGGTTTCCATGGCTAAGCAGCCACACACAAGCCTAAGATCACCATGCGCAATGGCAAGCATCGGCTGGAGTGGTGTAAAGCTTGCCACCATTGGTTCTCTGGACTGATGAATGTATAGTGCCCACTGTAAAGTTTGGTGGAGGATGAATAATGGTTTGGGCTGTTTTTCATGGTTCGGGCTAGGCCCCTTAGTTCCAGTGAAGGGAAATCTTAACGCTACAGCATACAATTACATTCTTGACAATTCTGTGCTTCCAACTTTGTGGCAACCGTTTGGGCCTTCCCCTTTCCTGTTTCAGCATGACAATACTCTCTGTGCACAAAGCGAAGTCCATACAGAAATGGTTTGTCGAGATCAGTGTGGAAAAACTTGACTGGCCTGCACAGAGCCCTGACCTCAACCCCATCGAACACCTTTGGGATGAATTGGAACGCAGACTGCGAGCCAGGACTAATTATCCAATATCAGTGCCCAACCTCACCAACTCACAGTTGTGGCTGAATGGAAGCAAGCCACAGCAGCAATGTTTCAACATCTAGTGGAATGCCTTCCCAGAAGAGTGGAAGCTGTTATAGCAGCAATGGGGGGGGGGGGGGGGGGGACTAACTCCATATTAATGACCATGATTTTGGAATGAGATGTTCGATGAGCAGGTGTCCACATACCTTTGGTCATGTAGTGTATCTTGGCCTCTGCACATTACACATTACATAAAAACATAAAAGCCCATAGATATAGAACTAGCTATGCTCTCTTAGGTAAATAAATGAAACAAGCTTCAGTAGGCTAATCCTTTTGAGTGTGAACTGTATTACTGTGCAGTATTATATTATACTGTAATATATGGACTGGAATTAGTCACATCGTTCAAACCATGATATAGCAGGGAGAGAACATGTGATTCCAGTGCATCACATGAGGGCTACAATTTTTCAGAATATTTCCCTTAATGTTATTAGCCTACTTCCTCTTTCTCTCTCTAGTGTTTCTTCATTCCCTCCTCGCTTTCAACAGTTAAATTAAATACGTTTTGTTGTCCTCATCTTCATCATTCTAATGACATCCTTGAATAATATCGGACTAGATTGAGATGCAGAAGGCTTTCACTTCTATTCATGAGGAATGAATGGTTATGGGTCTGACTCAATAACTGTTATAGCCTACCGCCATCGCGTGATCACTCTGGTTTCAAACTACCCGTGAGGTCTATTGCCTTCTGTATCCTTGAATAGTCTATTGGTATAAGAAAAAGAAGAAAAGTCCAGCAAGCTCTTCTAGTAGAGCTTTTCCTGAATGGGACTCCAAGAGCTAAGGAGCCGTTTTTACAGGGAGGCTAGCGGAGCACAGGTGTGTGTGTATTGCGCAAGAGACAGAGGCTATAAGTTAGAGACTTATCATGCTTAGCCCATCATTCATTAGCTAAATATAAGGCTAATACCGCATTGAATTTATTAACCGAAAGAGGTAGGCTAGGACATCGATATATAGGCCTATATATCAATCTTGAACAGGATTATCATTTTTGGACGCAAATTGAATGGAATTGATGGAGAAAGAGAAAAACTGCGAGAGAGTGCTCGCTCGTGCAATGATTTAAAGCAACGATATTGGAGTGTTTTAAAACTCTGCAGGTGCAATAAAAATGTAAAAACATCCTTACAGTAAAAAAATAAGATGACCCCCAAAAGCCAGATAGAGATGGGTAAAACAGACGTGTATTTGGTCTTTATATTACTGTAGTATTTTTTAAATATTTTCTTTAATTTAACCTTTATATAACTAGGCAAGTCAGTTAAGAACACATTCTTATTTACAATGATGGCCTACCAAAAGGCAAAAGGCCTCCTGGGGGGACGGGGGCCTTGGATAAAAAATAACAAATAAACAATGTAAATATAGGACAAAACACACATCAAAATGAGACACAACACTACATAAAGAGAGCCCTAAGACAACAACATAACAAGGCAGCAAAACATGACAACACAGCATGGTAGCAACACAACATGACAGCAACATTGTAGCAACACAAAATGGTAGCAGCACAAAACGTTGTACAAACATTATTGGGCAAAGTCAACAGCACAATGTGCAAGAAGGTAGAGACAACAATACATCATACAAAGCAGCCACAACTGTCAGTAAGAGTGTCCAGGATTGAGTCTTAGAATGAAGAGATGGAGATAAAACTGTCCAGTTTGAGTGTTTGTTGCAGCTCGTTCTAGTCGCTAGCTGCAGCGAAAATGAAAAGAGGAGCGACCCAGGGATGTGTGTGCTTTGGGGACCTTTAACAGAATGTGACTGGCAGAACGGGTGTTGTATGTGGAGGATGAGGGCTGCAGTATATATCTCAGATAGGAGAGAACATCTAGCTGCTCGAGAGCACCCTTACCTGCCGATCTATAAATTCTGTCTCCGTAATCTAGCATGGGTAGGATGCTCATCTGAATCAGGGTTAGTTTGGCAGCTGGGGTGAAAGAGGAGCGATTACGATAGAGGAAACCAAGTCTAGATTTAACTTAAGCCTGCAGCTTTGATATGTGCTGAGAGAAGGACAGTGCACCGTCTAGCCATACTCCCAACTAATTGTATGAGGTGACTACCTCAAGCTCTAAACCCTCAGAGGTAGTAATAACACCTGTGGGAAGAGGGGCATTCTTCTTACCAAACCACATGACCTTTGTTTTGTTGGTGTTCAGAACAAGGTTAAGGGTAGAGAAAGCTTGTTGGACACTAAGAAAGCTTTGTTGTAGAGCATTTAACACAAAATCCGGGGATGGGCCAGCTGAGTATAAGACTGTATCATCTGCATATAAATGGATGAGAGAGCTTCCTACTGCCTGAGCTATGTTGTTGATGTAAATTGAGAAGAGCGTGGGCCTAGGATTGAGCCTTGGGGTACTCCCTTGGTGACAGGCAGTGGCTGCGACAGCAGATTTTCTGACTTTATACACTGCACTCTTTGAGGGAGGTAGTTAGCAAACCAGGCCAAAGACCCCTCAGTGACACCAATACTCCTTAGCCGGCCCACAAGAATGGAATTATCTACCGTATCAAAAGCTTAGGCCAAGTCAATAAAATTAGCAGCACAATATTGCTTAGAATCAAGGGCAATGGTGACATCATTGAGGACGTTTAAGGTTGTAGTGACACATCCATAACCTGAGTGGAAGCCAGATTGCATAGAGAATACAATAGACATCAAGAAAGCCAGTCAGTTGATTATTGACAAGTTTTTTCAACACTTTTCATAAACAGGGCAAAATAGAAATAGGCCTATAACAGTTAGGATCAGCTTGATATCCCCCTTTAAATAAAGGACAAACTGTGGCTGTCTTCCAAGCAATGGGAACCTCCCCAGAAAGGAGAGACAGGTTAAAACGTTTGGAGATAGGCTTCATACAATGATAGGGGAAGCAACCTTAACCTGTTTGGGGTAGGGGGCAGCATTTTCACTTTTGGATAAATAGCGTGCCCAAACTGAACTGCCTCCTACTCTGTCCCAGATCCTAATATATGCATATTATTAGTATTGGATAGGAATCACTCTGAAGTTTCTAAAACTGTTTGAATCATGTCTGTGAGTATAACAGAACTTATTTAGCAGGCAAAACCCAGAGGACAAACCATTCAGATTTTTTTTTAAAGTCACTGTCTTTTCAATAAGGTTTAATGGGGAATCCAGAATTCTAATCTACTTTCCTGCAGTTCCTACCACTTCCACTGGATGTCACCAGCTTGTAGAAATTGTTTGGGGTTTATCCTTTGTGTAATGAAGAAGTACCATAGCTCAGAACGAACGTCACTTCATGTGTACCTTTTGATAGAGGCGCGTAACCAGAAAAGTAGCGTCAGTTTGTTTCGCTCCTGTATTGAACACAGATCATCCCGTCTTCAATTTGATCGATTATATACGTTTAGAAATACCTAAAGTTGTATTACAAAAGTCGTTTGAAATGTTTTGGCAAAGTTTACAGGTAACTATTTCTGCGTTTGGTGTTGCGCCTGCAGAGTTGAAATATGCTACTCTCTCTCTCTGTTTACTGTTGTGCTATCATCAGATAATAGCACAACACGCTGAAAAGCCTTTTTGAAATCTGACATGTCGGCTGGATTCACAACGAGTGTAGCTTTAATTTGCTATCTTGCATGTGTAATTTAATGAAAGTTTGATTTTTATAGAAATGTATTTGAATTTGGCGCTCTGCATTTTCCCAGGCTATTTAACCCAGAGAGGTTAAAGAAGAAAGGGTCTAAACCATCTGACACAGATGTTTTTTTGTGGTCAAGTTTAAGGAGCTCCTTTAGCACCTCGAACTCAGTGACTGCCTGCAGGGAGAAACTTTGTAGCGGGGCAGGGAAAAAAGAGGGAGAAGCATCGGGGATAGTCATATTAGAAGGGGTGGGAGATGAGGAAATGTTGGACGGGCAAGGAGGCATGGCTGAGTCCAATAGGAATCCTGACCTAATGAAGTGGTGATTAAAGAGCTCAGCCATGTGCTTCTTGTCAGTAACAACCATAACCTCAACTTTTTAAAATTTATTTTGTACCTTTATTTAACTAGGTAAGTAAGTTAAGAACAAATTCTTATTTTCAATGACAGCCTAGGAACAGTGGGTTAACTGCCTGTTCAGGGGCAAAACGACAGATTTGTACCTTGTCAGCTCGGGAGTTTGAACTTGCAACCTTACTAGTTCAACGCTCTAACCACTAGGCTACCCTGCCGCCCCACTTTAATGGACATGGGCAACTGTGAGGAGGAGGGTTTATTCTCCAGGTCTTTAACCGTTTTCAAGAACTTCTTGGGGTTAGACCCACAGAGAGAGAACTGCTCCTTAGAGTAACTAACTTTGGCCTTCCGGAGAGCGTGAGTGCAATTATTTCTCATTTGCCTGAACGATAGCCAGTCAGCCTGAGTATGCGTGTGCCGAGCCTTTCGCCAAATGCAGTTCTTGAGGTGGAGTAAGGCTATGTACTATAGGCTGCTGCAGCAAATGTAAGTCTACCTGTAACAACAAAAAAGGTTACCATGATGAGATGATAGGTCTACATACTGAGATGGGCTGTCAGTCACCACCCTGAGCTTTGATGAATCACCATGCAGTGACCAGAGAGGCTATAGAGAATCCAGATTTAGACACTGCATATCATTTAACAGTTCCATTTCATGTCATTTACCACTTTCTCGCTGTTATTTATCCCAGGAAAGGGGAGTGGTTTTGGGTGGTAAGTCTCTGTAATCTGGTTCCTGCCATTCAACCCTAGGCTGGTCCATTTTTAGCTTAGTGGGCTTGTCAAGCTTGGGTTTTTCCTCATTATCTGACTAATAATCGGGCCACAAGGAAAAAAATGGGCCGGTGTGAGCACCTCCAGGAACAAAATGGGCTGGTGTGTTACAACGTGAAATTTGGGGAAATTAGCATGTTGGTTTGTGTCCAATAGACATTACCTTTCATTTGTATATCTCTCTCTTGGTGTCACGGCAGTCGAAAGAACTGCCGCATGGTGAGCGTACATATTCCTTTTATTTAGGATGACGCCGACAAAAACAATAAACAATACAAAACAACCGTGAAGCCTGTTGCGGGCCCCGGACTGGGCACCCTCGTTGCGGGCCCCGGACTGGGGTCCGTCACTGGAGGCTTCGGCCTGGGGACCGTCACTGGAGGCTCCAGACTGGAGGCCGTCGCTGGAGGCTCCGGACTGGAGGCCGTCGTTGGAGGCTTCTTGCCATGACTCCTCACTGGTTGGGTAGTTATCTTCACCCTGCAAATATGGGGCGCTGGCACAGGACGCACTGGGCCGAAGAGACGCACTGGAGACCAGGCGCGCTGAGCCGGCACCATCCGTCCTGGCTGGATGCTCACCCTAGCCGGGTAGATGCGGGGAGCTGGGATGTAGCGTACCGGGCTGTGAACACGCACTGGAGACACCGTGCGCTCCACCGCATAACACAGTGCCTGACCAGTACGACACTCGCCACGGTAAGCACGGGGTCTCCAACCTGAACCAGCCAAACTCCCTGTGTGCCCCCCCAAACAATTTTTTTGGAGTGGCCTCCCGGTCTTTAGTGCCAGCCGTGACCCTGTGTAATCCCGTGCCCTCTTTCTCGCTGCCTCCGCCCTCCTCTCTGCTTCCACCTGCTCCCACGGCAGGCGATCCTTTCCGGCCAGGATCTCCTCCCATGTCCACGATCCCTTGCCGTCCAGGATGTCGTCCCATGTCCATTCCTCCTTTTTCCCACACTGCTTGGTCTTTTGGTGGTGGGTAGTTCTGTCACGGCCGTCAAAAGAACTAGACCAAAGCGCAGTGTGATGAGCGTACATATTCCTTTCATTTAGGATGATGCCGACAAAAACAATAAACAATACAAGACAACCGTGAAGCTTAAGGGCTATTAGTGCCACAAACAAAGTTAACTACCCACAAAGACAGGTGTGAAAAGGGCTGCCTAATTATGGTCCCAATCAGAGACAAGGATAGACAGCTTTCCCTGATTGAGAACCATACACGGCCAAAACAAAGAAATACAAAACATAGAAAATAGAACATAGAATGCCCACCCCACATCACACCCTGACCTAACCAAATAGAGAAATAAAATGTCTCTCTAAGGTCAGGGTGTGAAACTTGGGCCTATACCATAACTTGAACATCCAGTCCATTCAGAGGAGTGCTGGGAGTGTTACATTTTCACCCCAAAATGTAGCATGGACGGAAGTTCTATTTTACGAACCCTTATTTTGGGATTGATTCTCTGCTCTTTTAATACGTTTCTATTGTATATAACTTTAAAATTGTTAAGTCCAAATTCTCAAACACATGGTAAAAACATGATACAGGGTGAATTCTGAAACAGTGGGACACTTTCTGCATTTCACTCTTCTGTTACCTCTTTCCTCATCTATCCAACATACAGTATTAGCCCAAAAAATGATTTCTTTCTGAAATCCTCAAAATGTTTCCTAATCACACAAAAAGGACAAATGTTGGTATCATATTCACATGAGGCATGACACACCCATTTGTGTACACTGAGCCAAAACCACATTTTTCTTCCGCAGTTGGTCAACTGGGACAGCAGGTTAGATAAACTGGGGCACCATTATTACAAACCCAATTGTACCACAATTACAATTCAATTCACACTTTGTTGTTATATTGTTATATTATTATCTTGAGGATTTCAGAAATGTATCATGTGTTGGGATAAAAGAGATTACAGAAGACAGAAATGTATCATGTGTTGGGATAAAAGAGATTACAGAAGACAGAAATGTATCATGTGTTGGGATAAAAGAGATTACAGAAGACAGAAATGTATCATGTGTTGGGATAAAAGAGATTACAGAAGACAGAAATGTATCATGTGTTGGGATAAAAGAGATTACAGAAGACAGAAATGTATCATGTGTTGGGATAAAAGAGATTACAGAAGACAGAAATGTATCATGTGTTGGGATAAAAGAGATTACAGAAGACAGAAATGTATCATGTGTTGGGATAAAAGAGATTACAGAAGACAGAAATGCATCATGTGTTGGGATAAAAGAGATTACAGAAGACAGAAATGCAAAAAGTGCGACATTAAATAAACTGGAACCGCTTAATCCTGACACGTTTATCTCTTGGTCTGAGAAGTGAAAATCAAAACTATTGTTACTAAGCCCTTGCAGAGACACCACATGATCAACATCACATCACTTCATTGGTGTGACATAATAGAGGGAGATGGAGTCAAACGGGAACCTCACCCGCAAAGGACACGGTAAGACCAGTGACATTTTTTTTCTGTCAAACTGCCATAAATAATGCAATGTGTCAAATTGTGATGTAAATGTGCATATTATGTACTTGTGCATCAAAATAAATAAAAAAGCTGCCAATATTATGTTTACATTTTGTAATTCAGTCATTTTAAGACCCTCACAAGCTTCTACAGATGCACCATCGAGAACATTCTGTCAATGCCTGGTACAGCAACTGCATGGCTCTCCAGAACATCTACAGCACCTGGTGTCATAGGAAAGCTAAGAAGATCATCAAGGACCTCAGCCACTCGAGCCACAGCCTGTTCTCCCTGCTACCATCTAGCAGACGGAGATAGTACAGGTGCATCAAAGCCGGGACAGAGAGACTGAAAAATAGCTTTCATTTCCAGGTCATCAGACTGCTGAACAGACATCACTAGCTGGCCACTGCCAGGTACTCTGCCCTGCACCTTAGAGACTGCTACCGAATGTATACAGAGACATTGAACACTGGTCAGTTTAACAATGTTTACAGCGTTTTACCCACTTTATATGTATGTACAGTGGTCATGGCTCATCCTATATAACTACTGCTGTACAAACCTTTTCTATTCCTATACTCTCCATACTGTCTAAACCAACTTTTTTTTAATATATAGTATATATATATACTGTATATATAAATATTTACATTCCGGACATTGCTTGTTCTGATATTTCTTCATTTACAGTTTTTTACTTTTTGGATTATGTGTGTATTGTTATTCAAAGTTTCACTTTGGGATTTGACTACTGAATTTTTGACCCAGTAATTCTGCATGGTTACAGCGTTAAAACAGAAAGAACTCAAAGGGTTAAGTTTAGGTACGATGGCTCTTTCTTGTGATATGCCTGATTACTGCACTGTTGGAGCCAGAAACATAAGCATTTCGCTGCACCTGCGATAACATCTGCAAATCTGTGTAGTGACCAATATTTGATTTCATAAGAATTTTTTTTACCAACCATAGATAGCTAAAGTAGAACAGCATGGAGTAGCTAAAGTGGAACAGTCTTATAAACTTTTCCAATGGATGAACAAGATCCAGTTTACATTAGGGACCCCTTATGTTAGGCAGGGCTCTGTTTCTTGTAGTACTGATCTATGGTTTAATTTACACTCACTGGCCAATTAGGTACACCCATTTAGTACCGGGTAGGACCTCATTGCCTCCAGAACAGCCTTTCCTCTGGGCATTGAAACGTTTCTCAGTTGGTATCAAGGAACCTAGCATGGGTCAGGAAAACATTCCCCACATCATTAAACCACCGCAACCAGTCTGTACCGCTGACCCCATGCAGGACGGGGGATGTACTCATGCTGTTTATGTCAAATCCTGACAGCCAAATTCTTCTTTACATTTATATATATATATATATACAGTGCCGTGCGAAAGTATTCGGCCCCCTTGAACTTTGCGACCTTTTGCCACATTTCAGGCTTCAAACATAAAGATATAAAACTGTATTTTTTTGTGAAGAATCAACAACAAGTGGGACACAATCATGAAGTGGAACGACATTTATTGGATATTTCAAACTTTTTTAACAAATCAAAAACTGAAAAATTGGGCGTGCAAAATTATTCAGCCCCCTTAAGTTAATACTTTGTAGCGCCACCTTTTGCTGCGATTACAGCTGTAAGTCACTTGGGGTATGTCTCTATCAGTTTTTCACATCGAGAGACTGACATTTTTTCCCATTCCTCCTTGCAAAACAGCTCGAGCTCAGTGAGGTTGGATGGAGAGCATTTGTGAACAGCAGTTTTCAGTTCTTTCCACAGATTCTCGATTGGATTCAGGTCTGGACTTTGACTTGGCCATTCTAACACCTGGATATGTTTATTTTTGAACCATTCCATTGTAGATTTTGCTTTATGTTTTGGATCATTGTCTTGTTGGAAGACAAATCTCTGTCCCAGTCTCAGGTCTTTTGCAGACTCCATCAGGTTTTCTTCCAGAATGGTCCTGTATTTGGCTCCATCCATCTTCCCATCAATTTTAACCATCTTCCCTGTCCCTGCTGAAGAAAAGCAGGCCCAAACCATGATGCTGCCACCACCATGTTTGACAGTGGGGATGGTGTGTTCAGCTGTGTTGCTTTTACGCCAAACATAACGTTTTGCATTGTTGCCAAAAAGTTCAATTTTGGTTTCATCTGACCAGAGCACCTTCTTCCACATGTTTGGTGTGTCTCCCAGGTGGCTTGTGGCAAACACTTTTTATGGATATCTTTAAGAAATGGCTTTCTTCTTGCCACTCTTCCATAAAGGCCAGATTTGTGCAATATACGACTGATTGTTGTCCTATGGACAGAGTCTCCCACCTCAGCTGTAGATCTCTGCAGTTCATCCAGAGTGATCATGGGCCTCTTGGCTGCATCTCTGATCAGTCTTCTCCTTGTATGAGCTGAAAGTTTAGACGGACGGCCAGGTCTTGATAGATTTGCAGTGGTCTGATACTCCTTCCATTTCAATATTATCGCTTGCACAGTGCTCCTTGGGATGTTTAAAGCTTGGGAAATCTTTTTGTATCCAAATCCGGCTTTAAACTTCTTCACAACAGTATCTCGGACCTGCCTGGTGTGTTCCTTGTTCTTCATGATGCTCTCTGCGCTTTTAACGGACCTCTGAGACTATCACAGTGCAGGTGCATTTATAAGGAGACTTGATTACACACAAGTGGATTGTATTTATCATCATTAGTCATTTAGGTCAACATTGGATCATTCAGAGATCCTCACTGAACTTCTGGAGAGAGTTTGCTGCACTGAAAGTAAAGGGGCTGAATAATTTTGCACGCCCAATTTTTCAGTTTTTGATTTGTTAAAAAAGTTTGAAATATCCAATAAATGTCGTTCCACTTCATGATTGTGTCCCACTTGTTGTTGATTCTTCACAAAAAAATACAGTTTTATATCTTTATGTTTGAAGCCTGAAATGTGGCAAAAGGTCGCAAAGTTCAAGGGGGCCGAATACTTTCGCAAGGCACTGTATATATATATATATATATACAGTGGGGCGAAAAGTATTTAGTCAGCCACCAATAGTGCAAGTTGTCCCACTTAAAAAGATGAGAGAGGCCTGAAATTGTCATCATAGGTACATAGGTATCTATGGGGTTGAGATCTGGAGACTGGCTAGGCCACTCCAGGACCTTGAAATGCTTCTTACGAAGCCACTCCTTCGTTGCCCGGGCGGTGTGTTTGGGATCATTGTCATGCTGAAAGACCCAGCCACGTTTCATCTTCAATGCCCTTGCTGATGGAAGGTTTTCACTCAAAATCTCACGATACATGGCCCCATTCATTCTTTCCTTTACACGGATCAGTCAGTCGTCCTGGTCCCTTTGCAGAAAAACAGCCCCAAAGCATGATGTTTCCACCCCCATGCTTCACAGTAGGTATGGTGTTCTTTGGATGCAACTCAGCCTTCTTTGTCCTCCAAACACGACAAATTGAGTTTTTACCCAAAAAACATATGACTTTCTCCCAATCTTCTTCTGGATCATCCAAATGCTCTCTAGCAAACTTCAGACAGTCCTGGACATGTACTGGCTTAAGCAGGGGGACACGTCTGGCACTGTAGGATTTGAGTCCCTGGCGGCGTAGTGTGTTACTGATGGTAGGCTTTGTTACTTTGGTCCCAGCTCTCTGCAGGTCATTCACTAGGTCCCCCCGTGTGGTTCTGGGATTTTTGCTCACCGTTCTTGTGATCATTTTGACCCAACGGGGTGAGATCTTGCATAGAGCCCCAGATCGAGGGAGATTATCAGTGGTCTTGCATGTCTTCCATTTCCTAATAATTGCTCCCACGGTTGATTTATTCAAACCAAGCTGCTTACCTATTAGAGATTCAGTCTTCCCAGCCTGGTGCAGGTCCACAATTTTGTTTCTGGTGTCCTTTGACAGCTCTTTCGTCTTGGCCATAGTGGAGATTGGAGTGTGACTGTTTGAGGTTGTGGACAGGTGTCTTTTATACTGATAACAAGTTCAAACAGGTGCCATTAATACAGTTAACGAGTGGAGGACAGAGGAGCCTCTTAAAGAAGAAGATACAGGTCTGTGAGAGCCAGAAATCTTGCTTGTTTGTAGGTGACCAAATACTTATTTTCCACCATAATTTGCAAATAAATAAATTAAAAATCCTACAATGTGATTTTCTGGATTTTTTTTTCTCATTTTGTCTGTCATAGTTGAAGTGTACCTATGATGAAAATTACAGACCTCTCTCATCTTTTTAAGTGGGAGAACTTGCACAATTGGTGTCTGACTAAATACTTGTTTGCCCCACTGTATGTATATATCTTTTTTAAACCCTATTTCTGAGATACTGGAACTGGCGCGCCTGGCACCGACGATCATACCACGCTTTTTATAGTAAGTCATGACCACGTGGCTCACTGTCTGTAAGAGTGACCATTTTTAGTTAATGGGGTGGTGTACCTAATAAACAATTTGAGCATAATCACAGTCCCGTTATTCCCTAACATTTCCAGGTGGTGGGGCAATATACTGGGCATCAACACTGAATACATTTTTTATGGAGTATTTTCATGATTCATGTATCTGCTACAATGCAATAGGAACCATTGAGTTCTGCATAGCCTACAGAACACTCAGTGAATGCAACTGGTAGTCCACCACCCCTCCCACCTGATTCGAAGGGCCTAGTGCATAGACTTGGAGAGATGACAAGAACTGATGGCTGCTGAGAATGATACAACACCTTGGAAATGTATCAGATCAAATCAAAATCAAATCAAATTGTATTAGTCACATGCGCCGAATACAACAGGTGTAGTAGACCTTACAGTGAAATGCTTACTTACAAGCCCTTAACCAACAGTGCAGTTTAAAAAAAATACTGATAAGAATAAGAGATAAAAGTAACAGGTAAACAAAAAGCAGCAGTAAAATAACAATAGCGAGACTATATACAGGGGGGTACAGATACAGAGTCATTGTGCAGGGGCACCAGTTAGTTGAGGTAGTATGTACATGTAGGTACAGTTATTAAAGTGACTATGCATAGATGACAACAGAGAGTAGCAGTGGTGTAAAGGGGGGGGGGGGGGGGGGGTCAATGCAAATAGTCTGGGTAGCCATTTGACTAGATGCTCAGGAGTCTTATGGCTTGGGGGTAGAAGTTGTTTAGAAGCCTCTTGGACCTAGACTTGGCACTCCGGCACTGCTTGCCAAGCGGTAGCAGAGAGAACAGACTATGACTAGGGTGGCTGGAGTCTTTGACAATTTTTAGGGCCTTCCTCTGACACTGCCTGTAGTGCCTTGCGGTCGGAGGCCAAGCAGTTGCCATACCAGGCAGTGATGCAACCATGCTCTCGATGGTGCAGCTGTAGAACCTTTTGAGGATCTGAGGACCCGTGCTAAATCTGTTACATTGTCCAGAGAAATCTATTTAATCAGATCATATTAATAAAATCTCTGTTGGGCTTACTAGTGAGGACACAAAGTTACCAGTAGCTCTCTTGATATTGCAACTAATCACTCTCCCCTTATAATTCAGAAAGCCCAGTTTATTCAGTCCATCCACTGACTGCAATGTCCTACACTCTAGAAAAAATAGTTCCCAAAGGGTTCTTCGGCTGTCTCCATGGGATTTTTTTTTTTTTTTTTTGGTGGGATCCAGGTAGAAAGAACCCATTTGGGTTCCATGTAGAACCATCTATGGAAAGGGTTCTACGCGGAAACCAAAAAGGGTTCTTCCACAGGTTCTCCTATGGGATAGCTGAAAAACCTTTTAGATTCTATATAGCACCTTTTTTTCTAAGAGTGTAAATAGCTCAGTACTCAATAGCCTGTTACCAGGGGCTGAAATGTAGGTAAATGTTATATTATGCTACACTAATGTTTATCAATGCTTTATAAGTAATTGCAGTAGGCCTATAATTACCTAAATTATGAATAATCCCATGATGGTAAATAAATAACATTTTGGCAACCTATTGTCAGGTTCAAGTGCTTATAATATTTATAATATTGCGCTTTGGATGGTAACTTCACTTGTAATTAATTCATTAATAATATAGATTCAAGAATCAGTTCGACACACACACACACGCACGCACACGCACACACACACACACACGCGCGCGCGCGCAGAAGCACACGGGACAGACACATCTGCTCCTCTGGTGGAGAACCGACAGACGCTAGAGTAGATTTACGGATTTATGACGCGTCCTCCTCTCATCTGGTCAACGTGAGAGTGAGCCGCCCTATTCCCCCTATCCCTGGAACATGGTGACGTGAACCCTGTTTCAACTCAGCGCCTATATGCAGCTGCCATGGCTGCCATTTAAACAGACTAGCTCATCCCTATCACAATACTCTGGACATGGCCCTTTTGTCTTACAAGACACTCATCTAAGACGAGGAAATGTTGCTATAACCATAATCCATTACTAACATAAATCTCAAAATAGGCACAGATGAGTTATCACCACAATGATCATTACAACTGTTGATTTATTTTGGGGATTTATGGATGAATGTGACTTCGTTACATGCTTTCTTCTTCTTTTAACTATTTAATACAAGTTTGTTTTCGTTTTTCTGTCAGCCAAGAGAGAGAGAGAGAGAGAGAGAGACGCCTTGCCAAAGGCCTGCCATAAATCAACCTTCTAGAGTGGAATGTTCGCCTGTATTCCCTTGAATCACATGGAGAGAAAAAATCTCAATATTCTCTAAATACTTTGAAGAGACAAGATTCACAATGGCTTATCTTTTGCAGGAATGCTATCAAATCATTATATTTAAGAAATAAATATCACTGTAGGCTACATTTGTACAAATGCAACGTATTCTTTATTTACTTTTGGGGAATTAATCACACCAATTGAAATACATGGCATGAAGTTAGACAATTAAACAAACAAATAATAAACGAACATAAACAATTTCTGAAAAGACGGATCTTAGCCTGGAGCTAGTTACAAAGTAAATAAAACGTTTAATTTGAGCTAGTGCGTAATTCCTTTAAATGTAAACCCACATAATTATTTACATTTTCTACGTTCAAATTAGTTTTCTTATTAATTACATTCAAATGTAAATTTTATAGAAAGCTTTTCAAATCAAGTTGAATTGACATTAGGTTGCAGCTGGTGTATGATGGGACAGCTTGCATTTTTAAGTCCCGAGAGAATGTCTGTTAAAAACACGTCTCCATCATTTCTGAGCAGTATCAATAATATTTTCTTTCAATTGACCGTGTCTTTTCGCATTGTGTCACAAAGTACAATGACTCAATTAAATTAAAGTCAGAAGTGAAACAATAACGTGTTTCATGCTGATTGTGTTTACTCAAATAATATTGGACATCGTGAAAATAAAAGTTGTCACATACTGTAACTTCCAGATATCTTCAGGCCATGAGGTCAGTGGCGAGGTGGCTAACTAGATGCCGTTGACTGTATGCTCAGAAGAAGCCCCTCAGAGGAAGTTGTAATCGTATATCCCTGGCCTTAATGTCAAATTCCGGATGCAAGATGTAGCTAGGTTTAGCTATAAATTCGTGAGCTATACACAATCTACAGAGGTCCAAGTTTAGGCTACACTATTCATTTTTATAACGAACTCCAATATGCGATACACAGATGAAGAAAAATAGTTGCATGTTAGCTTGAAAGGGTTGTACGAATACTACAGGCCATTGAAAAGTAAGTTAGTTGGAAATGGGTTTCTACAGATTCTACAGGGGTTCTACAGGGGTTATACATGTTTTACAGGGGTTCTACAGGTTCTACAGGCGTTCTACAGGTTCTAC
This sequence comes from Oncorhynchus mykiss, assembly GCF_013265735.2. NCBI lineage: Eukaryota > Metazoa > Chordata > Actinopteri > Salmoniformes > Salmonidae > Oncorhynchus > Oncorhynchus mykiss. The sequence continues at coordinate 64,659,271 of NC_048573.1, forward strand.
AGGGTTTCATAAAAGTGCACCGAAAGCCAAATTATATCAAGTCCTATAAAATGTGGTATGCATCCTATAAAATATCGCGTGACATTTTGTAGGCCCATAGACACATTATTTGTGCCATATAGACTACAGTAGGTTTAATATCTCGTTGGGAGCAATTCAAAGCATTATCTAAATATCGTTCATTCTATTCGGAAAATTTGTGTTAAATAATTCTAAAAAGTCAATTTGAACGTCAATCCTCTAAATACAGTTCATAATATATATTTGACCTTTGTTTAACTAGGCAAGTCAGTTAAGAACAAATTCTTATTTTCAATGACGGCCTAGGAACAATGGTTACCTGCCTTGTTCAGGGACAGAACGACAGATGTTTAACTTGTCAGCTCGGGGATTCAATCGTGCAACCTATCGGTTACTAGCCCAACTAGTCCAAAGCTCTAACCACTAGGCTGCCACCTCACTAATATAGTGATTACGAGTCACTATGTAGTCTGTTACCCACACAAATACATACTGCAACATATCATAGCCTAAATATCTATATGGAGATGAATCTGAGAGAAAGTGAAATGTTCAAACTGTAAGAGGGGAATACTTCCTAATACAGTTCTATGAAACACACCTGCCATGTAATATTTTGCATGGAGACCCCCGGCAGCATCTCTAATGAGCATCTCTGATGCTGACATATGGTGAGAGAGAATTAAGTCTAGATATTCGTAGGCCCACTTTGACCAAAGATCCTAAACTGACCTTCAGTCAACTGCAAAGATAGGTTTTTGCTACATGAGGTACAAAAGTTTGTAATACAATACACAATATGCCTACAAATGATACATAGCAACAGCATATGGATAAAAAAATATTTATGTTAAAAAAATGATTTTATTTATTTAAGAACTGGTTATGTTATTGTAAGAATCAAAGGCATGTCCAGGAACAAATTTGCATTTGAAATGGTAAATGTAGGTAGGCTTAAGCCTATACTACGCCGGAAAGTGCATATATACATAGGTCTAGGTCTACTAATCCTTAATTTAATCATATTGAAATTGAATCACTATCCTCGAACATGTACTCGTGAGATTAGATTGAAGCTATGCACATGAAAACTATTTTTGTTATGTACATAATTCTAATATAAAAAGGTAATAATACATTCGACATGAGTAACACTCACATGCAGACCGATCATAAACTCCGAAGTAACCGCTTGGAAGTCCCTAAAATGTGTAGGATGTCCTACAAAGGGTCTAGGTCCTAGGCACAATGGAAGAGAAGTGACCGACAGTTCACCGCACTCTCGGGTCACCACTGAGAGCAACAAAAGAGCAACACATTCAGAGGTGCCCTTCTACCGGCCCCTCAAGTAGAAAAACACACAAAGAAAGTCCAGAGCCCTGACGAGGCCACGCAAGGACCGGGGACGACCTACGAGGGCACACACAGAAGGTACAAGTATAGCGACCCAGTCAGGTCACGGGGGGTTGCAAAGGTCGGCCATCCCGGTTGAAACGGACCTAATGGGACAGAAAATGTGCCCTCCGACTGAACTCGGCCTTCTCGCGGTTGATCCCAAACTTCAATAAAGTACCTTTTCAGCCTCGCTACATGGAGGCGACAGGATCTAGAAAGAGATTGGAGGGATGGTGAGACTGTGGCGTAGCTACACATTAATTTCTCTCAATTGTCCAGGCAGCTACATAAAGGCTACTGGAATTCTGCATGTTTTAGGGCTTTACGTGTGTTCCAACTGCCATTCCAAAGTCATGTCCAAGTCACGGTGTTAAGTTTCCTTTTTGGCCCTGATAGTTTTATTTCGTAAAATTACTAGTTAGCGATTTGGGTTTATTTCTGAGAGAGGCTGTTGCCAAATTAATATATTCAGACGCAAATAATTCGTTACTCTGCGGCGCTAAGATTGATGGTTTAGAATACCTCTCCCCTTTGTCCCCTTTGCCCCCCACCTAGCAAGCCGTTTTATCATTTCTATTCAAATCACACAGTTTAAATAATCTATCAAACTATTGCGCTCTTTTCAAACATTGCATTTTTTTGCACAACATTTTGAGCAGAATAAGAAAAAGTTATTCTACAATGAAATTCGTTTTGGAGAACTGTTAATTGGGCGGCCTGTTTCGTGGCTAGGGCCCAGATAAGATCAAAGGCGCAATATGATTGTCCTATGTATTATTACAGTTGCATGGTGACAACACGTCCACAACATTGCCATAGTCCTATCGAAAATCCCCCCACGATGCTTGAGCAGTATAGGCTATACTTACCAAGAGCAGAGGTCACGATGACGTTGCCTCAAGCGCCACTTTTTAAAAGCATATTCTTCACTTTGACGGGGGAGGTCTCAGGGCGCAACAAACATAGACTATTATACGAATGACAATTGGTGAAAATCGCAAACTTACAACTAACATTCCATTGTATATAGGGTACAAATGATTGCATATTGAGAAGGCCTACGTGCATGCATATAAAGCACTATTATCCAAACTATTGCTTTTATCAAAAGGTATGTGCAGAGCTATATGTTCAGTAATGAGCAGGAAGCAGGGCTCCAGCCAGCCAGTATAATCTGAAGGGGCATGGTTGAGGGCCTGGTGGAATGGCTTGCCAAGTTAATTGAATGTCCTTGAGAATAATGAGCTACATGTATGATAATATGATGCATGCAGCCAGGCCATAACCCTTTATTTGGAGTAGAATTATGGATTATTATTGGATTAGGGGGGATATGAACGGTGGATCTGTATACGCGTGCCGACCTCGAGAACGATTCTAAAGGAACATTTCAAATCGTCAGTATCATATTTGGCATAGGCTAAACAATTTATAGCTAAACATTGCCAAACAAATAATGCGTTGTTAGGCTGAACCATCAATAAAGAACTTGGTAAATTGTGACTATACTATTTTATATAACGGCCACCACATCAATTCCCACAGTCACCAAAACAATAGGCACTCTGTTGGCCATGAATGAATCGATCCAAACGCGCGTAAAACTAGTACACCCACTGTTTTATTGACCAATATGATTATAACAAATACACTAAACTCTGTGTATTGCATTTCACAATAATCTGCTAAACACACCACAAACTAGATTGTAATTAAAAATCCTGTTTCTGAAAGCAAGGAGCTAATTCACCTTGTTATAATCCTAAACATATGCGTTCAAGATCAATGTTCCATCGGTACGTTCCAGCATTTTTACCAAAAATAACTATGATTGCCTAATAATGACATTCTTCCAGTGTTGAGCTTGAAATAAATAGATTGTGCATTTCAACTTGGGCGGTAGGGCAAACAAATAGCTCACAATAACATTTAGATTAAATGTACAATAATTTCCTTCATTCAAAACATTTTTCTCATAAAAAAAACATAATCTTGATTCAGCATTAAATAACTTAAACCCTGTGTCACGTAAAAATAACTCATCAGTATTCGTATAAATCCATGCGATATAACATGCATTTTATATAACTTTGGACTTAAATGAAACCGCACAAATACCTACGAAAACAAAATATATAATATACTATAAATAATCAGTCATTCTCTATCCCCCTTCTTAAAGTGGTTTTCTTTTCGCCTTATAACCTTGTAATATCCTCGCCATCCTCTACTCCGGACAGTTCATCGGGAGTAATGCTACCAGTGGCCGAGGAAGTGGCGACAACACAGGCTGATGAGGTTGTGTTGGACCCGGAGGATATGCCCGCGGTGGAGGATCTCACTTTGGTGTTAGGAAGCCTATGGTCTTTTTTCCACTTCATCCTGCGGTTCTGAAACCAAATCTTGATTTGTCGTTCGGAGAGAACCAAGGTATGGGCTATCTCAATGCGCCTCCGCCGAGTTAAATAGCGGTTATAGTGGAATTCCTTCTCCAATTCTAAGACCTGCTGTCGAGTATAAGCTGTCCTAGACCGCTTGGAATCCGGTCCATTGTAATTCGGGTTCGCTGTAAAGGGGGAGAAGTAAAGAGAGAGAAAGAGAGAGAGGGAGAGAGAGATAGAGAGAGAGAGAGAGAGAAAGACAAGGAGGGAAGGAGTGGGTAAACAATAGTGTCCTCAACTGAGACATATGATGGGCAGGGCATAAGGAATGGCTAGATATGCTAGTTATGGTATTAGAAATCATAGAAATGGGAAGTTAAGAACTTGTCTATTTCTCCATAATGAGGGGACACTCACATCCAAGTATGCACTAAATTATTAATGCAAGATTCCAAAGCCAGTCTTTTTTCCGTTCATCTCTCCCCCTCATCTCTCCATCCCGCACATACATAACAGCAGAAGCCACATGGTGATACGGCTGCCCAGAGTATACCTCTGCTATAAAATTTATGGCGGGTGTAATTACCGACGCCGAGTCGTAAATCCGACTCAATTGTGCCATTTCAAAGGCTTCTCCCCTATCTTAGCAGGGGCTGGGAAGGAGATGGGAGTCAGAGGCACTGATAAAGGGAGGGAAAGGAAGAGAAAGGAGTAGGAGAGTGTAGAGAGAGAGAACAGACAAACACAGACAAGTTGCCTACCGGTGCTGACGTGAATTTTCTTCATCCATGGGTATACCACGGGCTGCTTGGAGGAGGCTGAGCTGTTTGGATGCTCCGGTGTAGCTTGGTTGCAGGCGGAGGATGCAGCTGGTGGAGTGATGGGGGACATGGGTAACTGTGGGGTCTCACATGAGGCTGGCTGCCCTTTCCCTGCAAGCAGGTGCGCAGAATGGGGTAGTCCATGTCCCCTTTGCGTGTCAGGTTCAGGGATGCTTGCACAATTATATTGGCGCTCTTGGTAGCTCGCCCGCGGAGGGTATAACTCCTGATGGTGATGCTGGTAACCAGAGCTAGGGTCCCTGGCGCGGCTGTAATATTCGGGGCTGTGCTCGGGGATGTAGCTGTTTTGTGAATATTCCTCGCATGGAGGAAATTTCGGATCAATGTAGGTAGAGTCCATCAAATACGAGCTCATGATCATTAATTTCTGCAGTGGAAATTTATTTTTCTAGCTTTGTCGTTTTTCTGCTCCATATAGCCCTCCTACTTGCGAGCAGCCCTTGTAAAGTTAGTTTTACCACGTGACCCCACGGCCCAATGGCAGAGTGAGAGCTAGTCCCCGGATAAGGAACCAAAGGTTTTGAAACATATTTTCGGTCGCCATTGTGTGCATAATATCTCTCTCTCTCTCTCTCTCTCTCTCTCTCTCTCTCTCTCTCTCTCTCTCTCTCACTGCTCTCTCTGAATTCAATTTTAATTTCTCTCTCACTCGCTCCCTTGTTGTGTTACCAATGCCATTGATATTGCAGCAAAAAATTGCAACACAAACACTTCTTATGTGAATTACCCAGTGTCATTATAGTTATATTATTAGCATCATTTCAGAGGTACAAATAGCAGTAAATAATAATAATAATAAGTATTAATAGTAAAAATAATAACCAATAAAAAAGTAGAATGATTAGATCACAGAAAGTTGGCCTATGACACTCTCTAAGAATATTATTCTCAAATATAAAATAATCCAACACAAAATGCCAAATCCTAAATAGGTAAAAAAAAAAAAAAAATACGGTAAAATTCACTTTCACATAGCAGTTCGAATTATGATATATATATATATATTTTTAACTAGAACTGAGCTTGGCTCATATGAGAAGAAAGTGGACACCAAATGGGCACCGTATCAGTGAAGTAACCACACAATGAGTATTTTGCTTTGCATTTGAGAACTTTCAAAACTGTGCCGATACTTTTCAAACATAGCATTCCAAATACTTTTCAAATGCATTAATACTTTTCAAATGCATTAATACTTTTCAAATGCATTAATACTTTTCAAATGCATTCATAGTTGTCAAATAGGCCTACTTTGCTATCTTGTGCAATGGACACAAGGGAAGGCAAATATTATTTAATGATGGTATATCTCTAATGTTTATATCACTGTCATTATTGGATATTGCATTGAGGTCTCTGTCTCTCTCTCTCCATGTTTAGAGATGTATGCATTTGAATACAAATCTTTATAAGGCTGCAATGTTGATGAAACCAGCTTTACGTGCCCTGAAATGACTCGTAGGGACGTTTTGTCCAATCGTAAGTTTATCTCCATCAAAACTAGTGATTGTCTAAGTGCACGTGTATGGTTATTAATTTGATGTTAAACCTAGATGGGGGAGTAAGTCCGTTACAAACTCTTGCAGATAAGCTGTCAATTATGTCTGGTAGACTATCCGTTGCCACAGACGCTTTACAGGTACTATTATACTGTCATTAACTGCTGGCTAAATTTGTCAGTGGCTGATGCCTTCAATTATGCACGACACCACAAACCACAGGACTGTAGACCTATATAATCAATGTGACCTTTGTGAGTCAATGGAGTTCATAATAATAATATTAAATATTTAAATATTAAATATTTATATAAAATAAATATATTATAAATGTAGGACCTACTACATACTAGGGATGGATTATAATACGATTATATTAACAAGGGTTATAATACGAGGTCAATCACCTGTTAATCATCATCTAATGTAGCGGTAGTGGCCTTCTTTTAGTCTTATATGAGCAGGTGAAAATGACATAACAGGGCAGATGTTTATGGTTTGTTTATGTGTAGACCGCGCCCGCCATTTCTATTACTTTTGGCAGCGATGTTTGAGGCGTTTTATAGGGCCGTAAACGCAGTAAATCAGTCCGCTTTAAACGATTGCTGTTTTTTTTACATGCTTACTGGTACGGACCGAATACTCGTAGAAGCCCTTTGCTTCCAGATAGCCTACTGTACACAATATAGGCCTATGGACGTCCTGACAATGCTTAGGCTACTTATGTGGAGGTTGAACACCTACTGTGTATGCCGCACACAGACTTCTCCTGAGATGTATGCTATTCGTGCCCTATTATTCCTGCTAACACTGCATGCAGCTATAACCTACTGGATAGAAGCGAGGGTTGACCAGACGATTATCTTGACATACGTGGATTTCAGTAACCCATGTATTCCCGTAGAGACGTACTTGCGATTGTTATCTATTAACACAAATTCGGTTCTACAGGGTACATATAGGCAACCAATGAGTCTTTTCCATTGCAGCCTGAAAAGAAGAGCTCCAACTGGAAGAATTCAGTTAGGTGAAAACCTCTCTCTCTCTCTCTCTCTCTCTCTCTCTCTCTCTCTCTCTCTCTCTCGCTCTCTCTCTCTCTCTCTCTCTCTCTCTCTCTCTCTCTCTCTCTCTCACACACACACACGAATAGAGTCTCCTGCCTAATATGTTTTTCTCTATCAGATTCAATCAAAACCCTGCCTTTGAGGTAACTTCTCTAAACTATGAATATTCAGGCAAAACACGTGCACTACGGGTACAAAGCGAGCGACCGCGTGACAGCGCAGATGAAACACACGTTTATTCTGTCCCCAACGATTTCTTGTGCTCGCATGCCTCGCCATTACCATACTGACCGCTCCGTAACCTCTCTTCCTGCCACTGCAGAAGTTAATGAGAAGACGGAGATGAAAAATGTTATATCCTGCATGGTGTGAATGTGACCTGTTTCAATAATCCAGAGGGGCAAACATAGGCTACTGAAATCGTGAATATATTTAATATGTAGTCTTGAAATAGAATCCAATAGAATGTTTTATTTTTTAAGTAATCAAAACAATAACATGTTCACTTAACTTGATAAAATGGTATACCTAGAATATAGTAGAAAATAATCGAAAAGGTGTAGGTTGGCCTGCAAAATACGTCAGCTACCTTGGTAACCATGAGACAAGAGAAGTAGAAAACATACTCAAAATGTAAAGGACCCTTTCGTTCTCATCTTACGTTAGCATCTGCAAATCTCCGCATAGTATTATAATTTTTGCACACAAACGCCCCACCCCCGCCCACGCCTTCACAGGCCCCGTGCACGCCCCCACACCCCTCTCACCCCAGCTCCAGTGTTGTGGACGCATTTTAATATTCGTTAGACAGCCTGACCTGCGTTTAAACCCTCGCGTTTGACTACTTCCAATAGTTCACTGCCAAGGATTATTGATGGGCGAAAATAAATAAATAAATTCTCCCCACAAATGGCTTTCATCTCTCATCTAGTTCAATATCTAGTTATAATGTAGAACTACAGAAAAACGAGGGCCATAGGCGAACTAATTTGATGTTCCATTTGTTCATGGGAAAAATGGTTAACATTTGCTTTTCTGTTAAATGAAAACCTTTCAGCATGTTCTCTTTCACACACAAATGCTATGCATATCTGTAACACACGATATGCATGCAACACATGTAGGCTACAACATTGATGGTAGGATGAGAAAAGATTCGTTGTTCTTTCACTGAATAATGTTTTTTATTTTTTATTTATTTAACCAGACAGACCAGTCAGTTAATTAGGAACAAATTAGTATTTACAATCACGGCCTACCCTGTCCAAACCCGGATGACACTGGGCCAATTGTGCGCTGCCCTATGACTCCCAATCACAGTGATTCAGCCTGGATTCGAACCAGAGACTGTAGTGACGCCTCTTGCACTGAAATACAGTGCCTTAGACCGTTAATAAATTGACCACCGTGTGCATGGTGAGGCCCGGTGAGGCCAAACTGTGTGAAATGCAATGTTTAATAATAAACTCATTGCACAATGGAATTTGTGTGCATAGGCTTAGATGAAACCAACTTCTTATCATGAGAGCAAATAGCTTCATAGCCATTATCAGGGAACACTGCCCTCTCTGTTGGCTCTGCGCACGGGAAAGGACAGGGCAAGTAGCCTATTTGTGTACAAAATAATAAACAACTTACTGATACATACATGCTCCCCTTCATTCCGCCTCAGTCCTCGATTGTTGTCTGCAAAATTGAAAAAATATATAAAATTAGATGATCAGTGGGAGTTAAAATGCGTAAGTATATATTATTCCCACTCCAAATTATTCGGAATGGTTTTAATAAAAGCTCTGAAATAGAATAGCCTATGATGCCATGAAAAACAACATACGATATTGGTAATGGAGGGCCAGGATAGCCTGCAGTATTTTCGAATTTCATAAACCACAAAATGATCCTTATTGGAGAATTATCTAATTAGCAGGTTTGAAATAGCTAAACACTTGTTAATTTGTCATCGAAAATCAATTGACAAAAATCAAGTCATAGACACAAATCCCCATTTCTAACGACATCACTCTTTTCCCTGAAGTTCTAAATGTATTTGGAAAATACAAACCACATTTAACTTTCCCCATTAAGGAACAATGTTCACGTCCTTGAATTTGGGGACCCTATTAGATTTTTTAAAATTAAATTCAGTCTGGTACAATCCAAGATGGCGTAGCAGTCAGACGTCTTTTGTCCTCGTCTTGTCGTGTCCCCTTGTATATATATTTTTATGCGCATATCTTTTAAAAAAAAAATTCTAAACCTTAACTTCAAAACACTCTCCTGCAACCTGCCTCACCCAATGTGGTGCGGATATGTTTTTTTCTAAAGTAGTTGTATTCACCTCGAATCCGGAATCCCCCAACAGAAGCTATCCAGCTCACTAGCTAATAGCTAGTAGTCAGCTAACCACTGCTAGCGGTCATCAGCTAACAGTTTAGCTCGGAAAGCTCTCGCCAGTTTGTACAAAGCGACTCAAACCAGAGCATACGGATTATTTTCTCTCCATATCCCCGGACTCCTACCGCAAGCTCTGGACATTTTCACCTGGATCATCGCAGCTAGCTAGCTGAGTGTCTACTGGCTAACGTCGGTCCCAGAGCAAGCACCAATTAGCCTGGAGCTTAGCTGCGGCCTGCTAGCTGTCCAGAGCATATTGGACTGTTAGCTGTATAGATCCATCGGCCAATTTCTTGGGCCACTATATCTATTTTGCCAATTGGACTTGGACTTCTCTGCTACTCGGAACCCTACTAATCCATCACGACTGGTCTATTGACATCACCGCACGCGGAGGCTAAAACAGACTTTCCTCCATCGAGATGTTGCTGTAAGGCCCTTCTGCTATCTTGCTAGCCCCGGCCTGCTAGCTGTCTGAATCGCCGTGTCTCCAGCCAACCCAACCACTCACTGGATCCCTATTGATCACCCGGCTACGCATGCCTCTCCCTAATATCAATATGCCTTGTCCATTACTGTCCTGGTTAGTGAATATTGTCTTATTTCACTGTAGAGCCTCTAGCCCTGCTCAATATGCCTTAACCTACCATTTACTTCCACCTCCCACATATGCGGTGACATCACCAGGTTTAAACGTCTCTAGAGACAATATCTCTCTCATCATTACTCAATGCCTAGGTCTACCTCCAATGTACTCACATCCTACCATACCACTGTCTGTACATTATGCCTTGAATCTATTCTCTCACGCCCAGAAATCTGCTCCTTTTACTCTCTGCTCTGAACGCACTAGACGACCAGTCCTGATAGCCTTTAGCCATACCCTCATCATACTCCTCCTCTGGTCCTCTGGTGATGTAGAGGTTAAACCAGGACCTGCAGTGCCTAGCTCCACTCCTACTCCCCAGGTGCTCTCAATTGTTGACTTCTGTAACTGAAAAAGCCTTGGTTTCATGCATGTTAACATTAGAAGCCTCCTCCCTAAATGTATTTTATTCACTGCTTTAGCACAATGCCAACCCGGATGTCCTAGCCATGTCTGAATCCTGGCTTAGGAAGTCCACCAAAATCCCTGAAATTTCCATCCCTAACTATAACATTTTCCGACAAGATAGAACTGCAAAGCAGAGTTCTGTCTTACTATCCAGGTCTGTACCCAAACAATTCGAGCTTCTACTTTTAAAAATTCATCTTTCCATAAACAAGTCTCTCACCGTTGCCACTTGCTATAGACCACCCTCTGCCCCAGCTGTGCTCTGGACACCATATTTGAATTGATTGCCCCCCATCTATCTTCAGAGCTCGTGCTGCTAGGTGACCTAAACTGTGACATGCTTAACACCCCGGCCATCCTACAATCTAAGCTTGATGCCCTCAATCTCACACAAATTATCAATGAACCCACCAGGTACAACCCCAAATCCGTAAACACGGGCACCTTCATAGATATCATCCAAACCAACTTGCCCTCCAAATACACCTCTGCTGTACTCAACCAAGATCTCAGTGATCACTGCTTCATTGCCTGCATCCGTAATGGGTCTGCAATTTAACGACCACCCCTCATCACTGTCAAACACTCCTAAAACACTTCAGCGAGCAGGCCTTTCTAATCGACCTGGCCCGGGTATCCTGGAAGGATATTGAACTCATCCCGTCAGTAGAGGATGCCTGGTTATTCTTTAAAAGTGCCTTTCACTATCTTAAATAAGCATGCCCAATTCAAAAAATGTAGAACCAGGAATAGACATAGCCCTTGGTTCTCTCCAGACCTGACTGCTCTTGACCAGCACAAAAACATCCTGTGGCATTCTGCATTAGCATCGAACAGCCCCCGTGATATGCAACTTGTCAGGGAAGTTAGGAACAAATATACACAGGCAGTTAGGAAAGCTAAGGCTAGCTTTTTCAAGCAGAAATTTGCATCCTATAGCACAAACTCAAAAAAGTTCTGGGACACTGTAAAGTCCATGGAGAATAAGAGCACCTCCTCCCAGCTGCCCACTGCACTGAGGCTAGGAAACACTGTCACCACCAATAAATCCACTATAATTGAGAATTTCAATAAGCATTTTTCTACAGCTGGCCATGCTTTCCACCTGGTTACCCTTACCCCGATCAACAGCCCTCCACCCGCCACAGCAACTCGCCCAAGGCTCCCCACTTCTCCTTCACCCAAATCCAGATAGCTGATGTTCTGAAAGAGGTGCAAAATCTGACCCCTACAAATCAGCCGGGCTAGACAATCTGGACCCTCTTTCTAAAATTATCTGCCGAAATTGTTGCAACCCCTATTACTAGCCTGTTCAACCTCTCTTTCATATCGTCTGAGATTCCCAAAGATTGGAAAACTGCTACAGACCTATATCTATCCTACCTCGAAAGCCAAGTTAACAAACGGATTACCGACCATTTCGAATCCCACCGTACCTTCTCCGCTATGCAATCTGGTTTCAGAGCTGGTAATGGGTGCAACTCAGCCACGTTCAAGGTCCTAAACGACATCATAACCGCAATCGATAAGAGCCATTACTGTGCAGCCGTATTCATCGACCTGGCCAAGGGATTCAACTTTTTTGTCAATCACCACATTCTTATTGGCAGACTCGACAGCCTTGGATTCTCAAATGATTGCCTCGCCCGGTTCACCAACTACTTCTCTGATAGAGTTCAGTGTGTCAAATTGGAGGGCCTGTTGTCCGGACCTCTGGCAGTCTCTATGGGGGTGCCACAGGGTTCAATTGGAGGGCCGACTCTTCTCTGGAACATCAATGATGTCGCTCTTGCTGCTGGTGATTCTTTGATCCACCTCTACGCAGGAGACACCATTCTGTATACCTCTGGCCCTTCTTTGGACACTGTGTTAACTAACCTCCAGGTGAGCTTCAATGCCATACAACTCTTCTTCCGTGGCCTCCAACTGCTCTTAAATGCAAGTAAAACTAAATGCATGCACTTCAACCGATCACTGCCCGCACCTGCCCGTCCGTCCAGCATCACTACTCTGGACGGTTCTGACTTAGAATATGTGGACAACTACAAATACCTAGGTGTCTGGTTAGACTGTAAACTCTCCTTCCAGACTCACATTAAACATCTCCAACCGAAAAGGAAATCTAGAATCAGCTTCCTATTTCGCAAACAAAGCATCCTTCACTCATGCTGCCAAACATACCCTCGTAAAACTGACCATCCTACCGATCCTCGATTTCGGCGATGTCATTTACAAAATAGCCTCCAATACTCTACTCAACAAATTGGATGCAGTCTATCACAGTGCAATCCGTTTTGTCACCAAAGTCCCATATACTACCCACCACTGCAACCTGTACCCTCTCGTTGGCTGGCCCTCGCTTCATACTTGTCACCAAACCCACTGGCTACAGGTCATCTACAAGTCTCTGCTAGGTAAAGCCCCGCCTTATCTCAGCTCACTGGTCACCATAGCAGCACCCACCTGTAGCACGCACTCCAGCAGGTATACCTCACTGGTCACCCCCAAAGCCAATTCTTCCTGTGGCCACCTGTCCTTCCAGTTCTCTGCTGCCAATGACTGGAACAAACTGCAAAAATCTCTGAAGCTGGAGACTCTTACCTCCCTCACTAGCTTTAGCACCAGCTGTCAGAGCAGCTCACAGATCACTGCACCTGTACATAGGTCATCTGTAAATAGCCCATCCAATCTACCTCATCCCCATACTGTATTTATTTATTTATCTTTCTCCTTTGCACCCTGGTATCTCTACTTGCACATTCATCTTCTGCACATTCTACCATTCCAGTGTTTAATTGCCATATTGTAATTACTTCGCCACTATGGCCTATTTATTGCCTTACCTCCCGTATCCTTCCTCATTTGCACATGCTGTATAGACTTTTCTACTGTATTATTGATTGTATATTTGTTTATTCCATGTGTAACTCTGTGTTTAACTCTGTGTATGTGTCTAACTGCTTTTCTGTATCTTGGCCAGGTTGCAGTTGCAAATGAGAACTTGTTCTCAACTAGCCTACCTGGTTAAATAAAGGTGAAATAAAAAATAAATACATAAAAATGACAACGGTAGCCCCTATCTGCAAAAGCAGGGTGTCTGTGGAAAGCTTCGTGTCTTGGCTATTAATTTTGCCTTAAAATCGTTTGTGTCATTTACTGCCATATATGGGCATACGAATGTATATAGGCAGGCCGAGCCGATTACCTAATTTCAAGATGCCTGCTACCTACATTCCGGTTTATGTTGTGAAGCATATACGAAATAAACACGGAATAAGTCGATACACACCGAAAGCCGGGACTCCACAGATCATGAGGATGTCTTATTTGTCTGTCAGTGACCTACCGTTATTGATCACCAACCCCGAGAGTCAAAATGTTTATTTAACGCAAGGTTTTCACCAAACATCTACAAGGTAAGCTTCCATTTGGTCTGTGTTTGAGCTATAGATACATGGGGAGGTATGAAATTAATCCTTAGGTTGGTAGGAACAAATCTAATCTATTGCCAATGCTATCTGATGATGTATGACTTAATGGAAACATTTAATGTCCACAGAGTGACTATATCTTTGCGCATTAAAAATATGACGTTACACAGGGGATTGGCTACTATGGCACCTGACAGTCTTGTAACCAATGGGATAAGCTTTCCAGGGAAATGCAGGTGACCTGGGTGGGACAATGCAAGGCCTAGAACCTTTTATGTGTAATGCGTATTGCGAACTATCGCTACCTGGCTCAGAGACGAGACGCATCGAGCAGGTTACACTACATTGTAAACCGATTTCATCGCTTTAGTATGAAAGCTGGTTTTCTCAAAGGGGGAAAATATAAAAACGAAGAGTATCGAACAGGAAGCTAAAAATAAGGCAGCTATGAATAAGTACACCGACATAGAAGCTTTGAATAAAATACCCGTCAGACTTGGATAAGTGAAGCGATTTGGATAACGAGGATTTCGACTCGGCCGATGAGGACTACCTTCTAGAAGGATTGGATCCACTTTTAGATCTGTTAGTACATTATTTTCATGACTTTATATAACTAATTTACTATATCTATTTCGTTTTTATGAGTTGTCTGCTTTTTGTGCTTTGGATTAAGTTTACATTGGCCTATGTAACAAGTCATTTCAATGTTATATAATGCCAATGTAGTTGTCTATTTTTCATATTAGTTCACTGTTTGCTGTTCCTTGTAACTTTGGAGAGGCCACTAAACTCTCATGGCCACTGTTTATTTGTGGTTCTCACCTTTGCCTTTGTGTGTGTGTGCTTCACACCTTCTATGTGAGTCACTGTACAGGTAAAGTTTAGGCTTGGTGTTTTTACTTTACAGTAATGTTGTTTTGTAAATTTAGTCAACTGTAATTCTGTGTGTCTTACAACAGTATATATATACAGTATATTCACAACAGAGTGGAGGATGCAGATGATTTGGATGATGAAGTTTGGGAGCCACCCCTCCCCAGCTAGCGCCCCCGCCGGTCAAGGTCTTCATCCCCCACTGCTATGTCAATCACCCGTCTGATGGTTCTACATCCACTTTTCATAGACCTCTTGAAAAAGAAAATGGGGGCTTGTGGCACCATTCATACTAACATAATTGGTTTCCCCAAGACCAAGGTAAATTACACGACAAAGACAGCAGAGAGGGGGACCATACGTTGGATCAGGACTAACAAGCTGCTTTTTGTGAAATGAAAGGACACTAGGGAAGTAACCATGCTCACCAGCATAAGGTATGCAATAACGACCATGTCTCAAGGAGGGTGAAAAAAGGTCTCCTGTTTCTGTGAAGGACTACAATGCCAGCATTGGGGGTGTCGACCTATCTGATGCTCTGCTAGGCTACTACCAGGTCCTCCACAAGACCAGTAAGTGGTATTACTTTTTTTTTACCATTTTGTGGACATTGATACAGTAAATTATGACATTTTCTACAAGCAGAAGGTCAAACCCCTCTCTCCCAGTTGGCCTTCCGAGAGCAGCTGGTGTTGGAATTGTCTGAATTGGGGGACCAAAGCAACCTCACAACCATCACAAGACCCCCCACTCAAGGTGAGCGTAGCGTAGCTATCCCAAAAACATGCCAAAAGACAAAATGAAGAACTGCAAGCATTGCAGAACACAGGGGGGAAATGCCAGATCTTCTGTCCGAAATTCCAGTTTGCTTTTTTTCCTGGCAAAGAGGGACTGCTTCAAAGACTATGACGACATGCACGAGCTATGGTGAAATCTAATCATCTACACCTAGGATGTAAAACAAACACAAATTCCATTTGTAAATAGTTAAGCTTATTTCTATTTTTGCACCTTTTTTAGTGAAGTACACGTTTGTGTTTGAAAATACATTTTCTAATTTGATGTACAGTACCAGTCGGGTTTGGACACAGCCTACTTATTCAAGGGGTTTTCTTGATTTTTCTTTTACTATTTTCTACATTGTAAAATAATAGTGAATACATCGGAACTATGAAATAATACGTATGGAATCATGTACTAACCAAAAAAAGTGTAACAGTCTTGAAGGAGTTCCCACATATGCTGAGCACTTTTTGGCTGCTTTTCCTTAACTCTGCGGTCCAACTCATCACAATCCATCTCAATTGGGTTGAGGTCAGGTGATTGTGGAGGCCAGGTCATCTGATGCAGCACTCTCCTTGGTCAAATAGCCCTTACATAGCCTGGAGGTGTGTTTTGGTTCATTGTCCTGTTGAAAAAATGATAATCCCACTAAGCGCAAACCAGATGAGCTGGCTAGTGCTTCAGAATGCTGTGGTAGCCATGCTGGTTAAGTGTACCTTGAATTTTAAATAAATCACTGACAGTGTCACCAACAAAGAACCCCTACACCATCACACCTCCTCCTCCATGCTTCACGGTGGGAACAACACATGCGGAGAACATCCGTTCACCTACTCTGCATCTCACAAAGACAGCGGTTGGAAACAAAAATCTCAAATTTGGACTCATCAGACCAATGGACAGATTTCCACTGGTCTAATGTCTATTGCCTGTGTTTCTTGGCCCAAGAAAGTCTCTTCTTCTTATTGGTGTCCTTTTAGTAGTGATTTCTTCGCAGCAATTTGACCACGAAGGCCTGATTCACACGGCCTCCTCTGAACAGTTGATGTTAAAAAAATATAATAATAAAGGGGATACCTAGTCAGTTGTACAACAATGCATTCAACTGAAATGTGTCTTCTGCATTTAACCCAACCCCTCTGAATCAGAGAGGTGCAGGGGGCTGCCTTAATCAACATCCAACATCCACGTCATCGGCACCCGACTTGAACTCAGTAAAGCATTTATTTGGGCTGCAATCTGAGGTGCAGTTTACTCTAATGAACTTATCCTCTGCAGCAGAGGTAACTCTGGGTCTTCCTTTCCTATGGCGGTCCTCATGAGAGCCAGTTTCATTCATTCATTCAAAGTTCTTGAAAGGTTCCAGATTGACTGACCTTCATGTCTTAAAGTAATGATGGACTGTCGTTTCTCTTTGCTTATTTAAGCTGTTCTAGCCATAATATGGACTTGGTCCTTACCTTGTCACAACACAACTGATTGGCTCAAACGCATTAAGAAGGAAAGAAATTCCAAAAATGAGCTTTTAACAAGGCACACCTGTTAATTGAAATGCATTTCAGGTGACTATCTCATGAAGTTGGTTGAGAGAATGCCAAGAGTGTACAAAGCTGTCATCAAGGCAAAGGGTGTCTACTTTGAACAATCTAAAAATCTATTTTTGATTTGTTTAAGACTTTTGGTTACTACATCATTTCATATGTGTTAGTTCATAGTTGTGATGTCTTCACTATTATTCTACAATGTAGATAATTGTAAAAAATAAAGAGAAACCCTTGAATGAGTAGGTGTATCCAAACTTTTGACTGGTACTGTACATCTGTTGCTTTTCTATTGTTTTTGTAAACAGGTCATTTCTATGTGGGACCAATACATTGGATTTTTTTTTTTTATGTTTTAAAAATTATTAATTTATTTATGCCTAGGTTAAATGTTCAGGCACTTTGGAGAGGTTTAAAAAGCACTTGGATATCCCCTGTATGTCCCAGACACCACCACAATGTTTGAGAGAGGTTGATATGGTAGAAATTGTTTTTATACTGAATAAATAGCATTTAGGGATTGCAAATATGTAATAGCACTGAAATGATCTAATTTACAGACATGCCACTTTAGAGAGGTTTAGGGACACTTGTAAATGTGCTGTGACCACACCTGACACCACTTACTAAAACATCTGCCCATTTCTAGTTGTTAGGTCTATCAACTCCATTTTGTTTCCTGATATTGTTCACATGTTGTAGAAGCCATCTGATGTGTTTCCAGATCTGGGCATCAATAATTCACTTATAGCTTGTCAATGAAAGAATACTTTAAATAAATAAATAAACAATGGTTATTTTGTGTGTGCTTGATCTTGTGTATTCTGAACTACGTAACTCCAATCTATTTTCTGATGATTTCCTTATCTCCCAGATGTCTTCTTTCCAAACATACCAAGTTTTGGCATGTCAGAATCATGTAATTACACATGAATAGCAGTTACTTTTGGGTATGTCTATTTAGGCGGGAAACAAAATTTTGCCATTACATTAAGAGGATAACCCCCAGCAACAACTGCTCCCCGGGTGCCAATGTCATAGACGTCGATTAAGTCAGCTCCCACACCTCTCTGGGAAGACACGTTTCAGTTGAATGCATTCAGTTGAACAACTGACTAGGCATCCCTTTCCTTCTCTATTGTGTTTTATGCAATCTCATCTCATAAAGAAATTATTTTCATAAAGGGAAATTAATATAATCTGAATACATTACAATATAATAAACCATTCAGTCTACAAACAAATGCATAAGCTTAAAAAGCATAATAGAGTTTTCTGTTCATCTAAAAATGTTTGGGCTTCTGGAGGTGGGTCCCTGTACCAACAATTAGGCAATGTTCTCATTGCCAGGTAACACTCTCTCATGATCTAGACAAGACAGTGGCTTTCTTATTGGATGATTATTTGCCAACCATGGGAATACCATGGCTCGATTACAGTCAACAAGATTAGAAAAAGTCAAGAGGAAGACATATCGAGCTTAAGAACAGTGGAGAACTTAGCCACCCCAATGCACTATAATGCAGGCGAATCCCCTCTATAACAGCATTTCCCAAACTTGGTCCTGAGGCCCACCCTGGGTGCACCTTTTGGGATTTGCCCTAGGACTACACAGCTGATTCAAATAACCAACTCATCATTAAGCTTTGATTATTTGAATCAACTGTGTAGTGCTTGGGCAAAAATCAAAACATGCACTCATGAGAGGCCCCAGGACCGAGTTTGGGATACCCTGCTCTATAGCATCATTATTCTCTATTTGGAGGGGGAGCATGTTTAATAGCACCCCCTATTGACTGTGTATCATTGCTTTCCACTCTCTTCATCTAACAGGAAGTAAGGGGTTAAAACTCAACATCAAATAAAAATGTACAGTGCCTTGCGAAAGTATTCGGCCCCCTTGAACTTTGCGACCTTTTGCAACATTTCAGGCTTCAAACATAAAGATATAAAACTGTATTTTTTTGTGAAGAATCAACAACAAGTGGGACACAATCATGAAGTGGAACGACATTTATTGGATATTTCAAACTTTTTTAACAAAAAAAATAAAATTGGGCGTGCAAAATTATTCAGCCCCTTTACTTTCAGTGCAGAAAACTCTCTCCAGAAGTTCAGTGAGGATCTCTGAATGATCCAATGTTAACCTAAATGACTAATGATGATAAATACAATCCACCTGTGTGTAATCAAGTCTCCGTATAAATGCACCTGCACTGTGATGGTCTCAGAGGTCCGTTAAAAGCGCAGAGAGCATCATGAAGAACAAGGAACACACCAGGCAGGTCCGAGATACTGTTGTGAAGAAGTTTAAAGCCGGATTTGGATACAAAAATATTTCCCAAGCTTTAAACATCCCAAGGAACACTGTGCAAGCGATAATATTGAAATGGAAGGAGTATCAGACCACTGCAAATCTACCAAGACCTGGCCGTCCCTCTAAACTTTCAGCTCATACAAGGAGAAGACTGATCAGAGATGCAGCCAAGAGGCCCATGATCACTCTGGATGAACTGCAGAGATCTACAGCTGAGGTGGGAGACTCTGTCCATAGGACAACAATCAGTCGTATATTGCACAAATCTGGCCTTTATGGAAGAGTGGCAAGAAAGCCATTTCTTAAAGACATCCATAAAAAGTGTTGTTTAAAGTTTGCCACAAGCCACCTGGGAGACACACCAAACATGTGGAAGAAGGTGCTCTGGTCAGATGAAACCAAAATTGAACTTTTTGGCAACAATGCAAGACGTTATGTTTGGCGTAAAAGCAACACAGCTCATCACCCTGAACACACCATCCCCACTGTCAAACATGGTGGTGGCAGCATCATGGTTTGGGCCTGCTTTTCTTCAGCAGGGACAGGGAAGATGGTTAAAATTGATGGAAAGATGGATGGAGCCAAATACAGGACCATTCTGGAAGAAAACCTGATGGAGTCTGCAAAAGACCTGAGACTGGGACGGAGATTTGTCTTCCAACAAGACAATGATCCAAAACATAAAGCAAAATCTACAATGGAATGGTTCAAAAATAAACATATCCAGGTGTTAGAATGGCCAAGTCATAGTCCAGACCTGAATCCAATCGAGAATCTGTGGAAAGAACTGAAAACTGCTGTTCACAAATACTCTCCATCCAACCTCACTGAGCTCGAGCTGTTTTGCAAGGAGGAATGGGAAAAAATGTCAGTCTCTCGATGTGCAAAACTGATAGAGACATACCCCAAGCGACTTACAGCTGTAATCGCAGCAAACGGTGGCGCTACAAAGTATTAACTTAAAGGGGCTGAATAATTTTGCACCCCCAATTTTTCAGTTTTTAATTTGTTAAAAAAGTTTGAAATATCCAATAAATGTCGTTCCACTTCATGATTGTGTCCCACTTGTTGTTGATTCTTCACAAAAAAATACAGTTTTATATCTTTATGTTTGAAGCCTGAAATGTGGCAAAAGGTCGCAAAGTTCAAGGGGGCCGAATACTTTCGCAAGGCACTGTATTTGTCACATGTGCCGATACAACCTTACAGTGAAATGCTTACTTACAAGCCTTTAACCATCAATACTTCAAAACATTTAAAAAAAAAGTGTAAGGTAAAAAATAGATAAATAGAAAATAAAAGTAACAAATAATTAAATAGCAGCAGTAAAATAACAAGCGAGGCTATATACAGGGGGTGGGTAATTGAGGCAATATGTTAAAGTGACTATGAGTTAAAGTGACTATGCATAGATTATAAACAGAGAGTAGCAGCAGCGTAAAAGAGGGGTCTGGGTAGCCCTTTGATTAGCTGTTCAGGAACGTGAACCCATCAACTCACTACATCATTAGACCGCTGAGTTCCTCCCTGGCCCTTCTGGGAACTGACCAGGAAAACCTCTGGGCCATAATTACAAGGTACTACAAGGGGTCCAGAGTTCATGGGCAGGTCACACGAACAAAACACTCAGGTCAACACAGGATCTTACTGACAAAGGAACTTAACAAAATCAACCACATAACTTTCCCAAATTAACAGAGGCAGAACAAATCAAATCAAACTTTATTTGTCACCTGCGCTGAATACAACATGAGTAGACCTTACCGTGAAATGCTTCCTTTACAAGCCCTTAACCAACAGCACAGTTCAAGAAAGAGTCTCTGACCTCCTCCCTATAGGCTGTCTCATCGATCCTCGACTCGTCATTTACAAAATAGCTTCCAATAGTCTACTCAGCAAACTGGATGCAGTCTATCACAGTGCCATCCGTTTTGTCACCAAAACCCCTTATACCACCTACCACTGCGACCTATATGGTCTAGTCATCTGGCCCTCGCTACATATTCGTCGCCAGACCCACTGGCTCCAGGTCATCTATAAGTCTATGCTAGGTAAAGCTCCGCCTTATCTCAGCTCACTGGTCACGATAACAACACCCACCCGTAGCACGCGCTCCAGCAGGTAAATCTCACTGGTCGTCCCCAAAGCCAACACCTCATTTGGCCGCCTTTCCTTCCGGTTCTCTGCTGCCAATGACTGGAACGAATTGCAAAAATCACTGAAGCTGGAGACTTATATCTCCCTCACTAACTTTAAACATCAGCTATCTGAGCAGCTAACCGATCGCTGCAGCTGTACATAGCCCATCTGTAAATAACCCACCGAATCTACCTACCTCATCCCCATATTGCTTTTATTTACTTTTCTGCTCTTTTGCACACAAGTATTTCTACATGCACATCATCATCTGCTCATATATCACTCCAGTGTAAATTTGCTAAACTGGAATTACTTCGCTACAATGGCCTATTTATTGCCTTACCTCCTCACGCCATTTGCACACACTGTATATAGACTTTTTTTTCTATTGTGTTATTGACTGTACGCTTGTTTATTCCATGTGTAACTCTGTATTGTTGTTTGTGTCGCACTGCTTTGCTTTATCTTGGCCAGGTCGCAGTTGTAAATGAGAACTTGTTCTCAACTAGCTTATCTGGTTAAATAAAGGTGAGATAAAAAAAATGTTTAAAAAAAATTGTTGTCGGTGATCAGGCCTACCACTGTTGTGTCGTCAACAAACTTAATGATAGTGTTGGAGTCGTGTTTGGCCACACAGTCATGGGTGAATAGGGAGTACAGGAGGGGACTAAGCACTCACCCCTGAGGGGCCCCTGTGTTGAGGATCAGTGTGGCAGATGTGTTGTTGCCTACCCTCCGCACCTGGGGGCGGCCCATCAGGAAGTCCAGGATCCAGTTGCAGAGGGAGGTGTTAAGTTCCAGGGTCCTTAGCTTAGTGATGAGCTTTGTGGGCACTATGGTGTTGAATGCTGATGCTGTAGTCAATGAAAAGCATTCTCACATAGGTGTTCCTTTTGTCCAGGTGGGAAAGGGCAGTGTGGAGTGCGATTGAGATTGCGTCATCTGTGGATCTATAGGGGCGGTATGCGAATTGGAGTGGGTCTTAGAGTTTCTGGGACGATGCTGTTGATGTGAGCCATGACCAGCCTTTAAAGCACTTCATGGTTACCGACGTGAGTGCTACGGACATAAACGCAGCGGACATAAATACCCCTAGAAAATGTTCCTATTCATGAAAATCACAAATGAAATATATTGAGGCACAGCTTAGCCTTTTGTTAATCACACTGCCATCTCAGATTTTCAAATATGCGTTACATATTTGTGTAAGTTTATCATGGCATAATGCTATGCTAGGCTCTGCTGGCAGCAGGCAACATTTTCACAAAAATAAGAAAAGCAATCAAATTAAATAATTTACCTTTGAAGAACTTCGGATGTTTTCACTCAGGAGACTCCCAGTTAGATAGCAAATGTTCCTTTTTTCCCAAAATATTATTTTTGTAGGTGAAATAGCTCCCGTTTGTTCATCATGCTTGGCTGAGAAATCGACCGGAAAATGCTATCACTACAACGCCAAACTTTTTTCCAAATTAGCTCCATAATATCGACAGAAACATGGCAAACGTTGTTTAGAATCAATCCTCAAGGTGTTTTTAACATATATATTCGATAATATATCCGTCGAGGCAATTGGTTTCTCGTAAGAAGCGATTGGAAAAATGGCTACCTCAGTATTTTACGCAAGATTTTCTGCGGGAGACATCATGTGACCACTTGCTAAATGTGGTCCCTTATGGCTATTCTTCTACAGAAATGCGTAAAAAGACGTCACAATGCTGTAGACACCCTGGGGAATACGTAGAAAACGTAAGCTCATTCGTAGCTCATTCACAGCCATATAAGGAGTCATTGGCATATGGCGGTTTAAAAAAATGCGGCACTTCCTAATTTGATTTTTATCTGGGTTTCGCCTGTAACATCAGTTCTGTTGCACTCACAGACAATATCTTTGCAGTTTTGGAAACGTCAGAGTGTTTTCTATCCAAAGCTGTCAATTATATGCATAGTCGAGCATCTTTTCGTGACAAAATATCTTGTTTAAAACGGGAACGTTTTTTTCCAAAAATTAAAATACTGCCCCCTAGTCGTAAAAGGTTAACAGTTGGTCCGTGCATGCTTTGAGTACACATCCTGGTAATCCGTCTGGCCCCTCGGCTTTGTGAATATTGACCTGTTGAAAGGTCTTACTCACATTGGCTACCGAGAGTGTTATCACACAATCGTCCAGAACAGCTGGAACTCTCAAGCATGCTTCAGTGTTGCTTGCCTCGAAGTGAGCATAAAAGGCATTTAGCTCGTCTGGTAGGCTCGTGCCACTGGGCAGCTCGTGGCTGGGTTTCCCATGTGTAGTCCGTAATAGTTTTCAAGCCCTGCCATATCCAACGAGCATCAGAGCTGGTGTAGTAGGTTTAGTGTCTCACTCCTTGAAAGTTTCAGCTCCAGCCTTTAGCTCGATGGGGATGTTGCCTGTAATCCATGGCTTCTGGTTGGGATATGTACGTACGGTCACTGTGGGGACGACGTTGTCAACACACTTATTGATGAAGACGATGCCTGAGGTGGTGTACTCCTCAATGTCATTTGATGAATCCCGGAACATATTCCGGTCTGTGCTAGCAAAACAGTCCTGTAATGTAGCATCCATGTTATCTGACCACTTCCGTATTGGGCGAGTCACTGGAACTTCCTGCTTTAGTCTTTGCTTGTAAGCAGGAATCGGGAGGACAGAATTATTGTCAGATTTGCCAAATGGAGGGCGGGGGAGAGATTTGTATGCATCTCTTTGTGTGGAGTAAAAGTGGTCTAGAGTTTTTTCCCCCTCTGGTTGCACATGTGACATGCTGGTAGAAATGAGGTAAAATGGATTTAAGTTTGTCTGCATTAAAGTCCCCGGCCACTAGGAGCACCGCTTCTGGATGAGCATTTTCTTGTTTGCTTATGGTCTTGTACAAATGGTTGAGTGCGGTCTAGTGCCAGCAACGGTTTGTGGTGGTAAATAGACGGCTACGAATAATATCGATGAGAACTCTCTTGGTAGATAGTGTGGTCTACAGCTTATCGTAAGGTACACATGGTTAGTAGATGTTAATGTGAGTGTAGCGAAATGCTTGTGCTTCTAGTTCTGACCGTGCAGTAATATCTAACAAGAAGTCTAACAATTTCACAACAACTACCTTATACACACAAGTGTAAAGGAATGAATAAGTACATATGTACATATAAATATATGGATGAACGATGGCCCAACGGCTTAGGCAAGATGCAAAAGATTGTATAGAGTACAGTATATACATATGAGATAAACAATGTTGGGTATGTAAACATTATATAAAGTGGCATTGTTTAAAGTGACTAGTGATACATTTATTACATCCAATTTTTAATTATTAAAGTGGCTAGAGATTTGAGTCAGTATGTTTGCAGCAGCCACTCAATGTTGGTGTTGGCTGTTTAACAGTCAGATGGCCTTGAGATAGAAGCTGTTTTACCGTCTCTCGATCCCAGCTTTGATGCACCTGTACTGACTTCGCCTTCTGGATGATAACAGGGTGAACAGGCAATGGCTCACCTGGTTGTTGTCCTTGATTATATTTTTGTCCTTCCTGTGACATTGGGTGGTGTAGGTGTCCTGGAGGGCAGGTAGTTTGCCACCGGTGATGTGTTGTGAAGAACTCACTACCCTCTGGAGAGCCTTACGGTTGTGGGCGGAGCAGTTGCCATACCAGACGGTGCTACAGTCGGACAGGATGCTCTCGATTGTGCATCTGTAGAAGTTTGTGAGGGTTTTAGGTGACATGCCAAATTTCTTCAGCCTCCTGAGGTTTAAAGAGATGCTGTTGCACCTTCTTCACCATGCTGTCTGTCTGGGTGGACCATTTCAGTTTGTCCGTGAATTGTATGCCGAGGAACTTAAAACTTTCCACCTTCTCCACTACTGTCCCATCAATGTGGATAGGGGGGTGCTCCCTCTGCTGTTTCCTGAAGTCCACGATTATCTCCTTTGTTTTGTTGACATTGAGTGTGAAGTTATTTTCCTGACTCCACACTCCAAGGGCCCTCACTTCCTCCCTGTAGGCCGTCTCGTTGTTGTTGGTAATCAAGCCTACCACTGTAGTGTCGTCTGCAAACTTGACGATTGAGTTGGAGGCGTGCATGGCCACGCAGTCATGGGTGAACAGAGAGGGCTGAGAACGCACCCTTGTGGGGCCCCAGTGTTGAGGATCAGTGGGGTGGAGATGTTGTTTCCTACCCTCACCATCTGGGGGCGGCCCGTCAGGAAGTCCAGGACCCAGTTTCACAGGGCGGGGTCGAGACCCAGGGTCTCGAGCTTAAGGACGAGTTTGGAGGGTACTTGATGTAATTGATGAACAGCATTCTTGATGAACAGCATTCTTACATAGGTATTCCTCTTGTCCAGATAGGTTAGGGCAGTGTGCAGTGTGATTGCGATTGCATCGTCTGTGGACCTATTGGGGTGGTAAGAAAATTGGAGTGCGTCTAGGGTGTCAGGTAGGGGGGAGGTGATATGATCCTTGACTAGTCTCTCAAAGCACTTCATGATGACTTAAGTCAGTGCTACGGGGCGATAGCCATTTAGCTCAGTTTACCTTAGCTTTCTTGGGAACATGCCCTCTTGAAGCATGTGGGAATAGCAGAGTGGGATATGGATTGAATGAATATGTCCGTAAACACACCAGCCAGCTGGTCTGCGCATGCTCTGAGGATGCGGCTAGGGATGCCGTCTGGGCCGGCAGCCTTGCGAGGGTTAACACATTTAAATGTTTTACTCACGTTGGCTACGGTGAAGGAGAGCCCGCAGGTTTTGGTAGCTGGCCCTGTCAGTGGCACTGTATTGTCCTCAAAGCGAGCAAAGAAGTTGTTAAGTTCGTCTGGGAGCAAGACATCGGTGTCCGAGATGGGGCTGGTTTTATTTTTGTAATCCGTGATTGACTGTAGACCCTGCCACATACGTCTCGTGTCTACTGGGATCCGATCCATTGTCCTGGGTGGTGGTCCAAACAGAGGAAAAGTCGGGAAAGTCGTATTCCTGGTCGTAATGTTGGTAAGTTGGCGTTGCTCTTATATCCAATAGTTCCTCCCGGCTCTATGTAATAAGACTTAATATTTCCTGGGGTAAGAGTGTAAGAAATAATAGATTAAAAAACAAAATACTGCATAGTTTCCTAAGAATACGAAGCGAGGCGACCATCTCTGTCGGCGCCATCACGGCGAGCAATACCTCGAGACTTCTTTAATATTGGACACCCCCGCACCTCGTCTTACCAGACGTAGCTGCTCTGTCCTGACGGTGTATGGAAAATCCTGCCAGTTCTATATTAGGTGAGGTGAGATACAATGTAACAATTGAGATTTAACTTGTCACGCTGCTCTTAAACAAATGTTGGCTTCCAGAACCTTCCAGAACAATTTCTATGTTAACATTCCATTCCTCAACTACAAAAATAAACAGTATCACATCTGTGTGTTGATTATGGGATGGCAGGGGATGGATGACATTTATCCAATGGACTGCTATACCATGACAGTTATCAATTGGACTGGCCTACAAAGTTAAAGATAGTCAAACCATTGAGCAGTGAACATGATACACTCATCAGTTTCTCTGTCAACAGTGTGATTTAGCAATATCTTACCAAGACAATCCTGAAAAGTGGGTTGCTATGTTTATTCAAGCACAAGTATGAACTTGTAATTTATACACACATCCCAGCTCTGAAACCTGACTGCATTTTTGTGGGAGCATAGCTGTACATAGTAGCTTCAGTTAGTACTGTATGATAGGACATCAACACACACACACACACACACAAACTCTTATTTTGGTTATCTGACAACTGTGTAACAGTAACATGAAGCATTTGACAATGTGCAGACCATTATCTAAATTAATAAATTGTGTTCTGTTTAAAGATGTATCGTATGCCTAATGAATAAGAGGAGAGTAAATTAGAACCCAGTCAGGAAAGCTAGAACAGAACTGTCTTTCAGAAGTAACTCTATTTTACTAGTGGGTTAGGGACCATGCATGATCCATACATTAACACGTTTGTAATCTATTGGAAGACATATCTCCTCTACGGACAAACAAACAGCAAGCAGAGCCAGATATAACATTACGATTGGTTATAATAATTATAAGGAATGTGTACCACAAAAACAATTGAACAAATCCTGTTGTATCGAAAACATCAAGCCAACCGAACCACAACATCAAATACAAAAGAAACGCTATAGGTTGACGCAACATGCATGTTAGTAAAAATATGATAAACTTACGGGAGCATTTAAGGATCCATTTGTGACCGAGAGATCAGCACCACCACTACAGACGGACTAGTCCTGGCCAGGGTAATCCACACTAACTGAGACAAAGCCCTTTCTTCCTCAGGTAATAGAAGCCAGCAGCTGCGATCCAGGACAAGATTATATATGATGTGTATATATCGAAGGTTTGTCAGTTTTTCCAGGCCATAAACCCCACTTTAATGGCACCACGTGCTCCCTGTGCACCATTCACAGGCCCTGCTCGGGACAATTGGCATAAATAACATTTCAAACTTTAAAATACTAAAAGAAAGAGACACTAAAAGGGGAATGCGATAGCCCTATATAACAATGTAGCAAGGTTAGGCCCGACAGTGCCATTGAGAAATCAGTCCATGCTCTGTTGTATTTATATAGCAGTGAAACTAGGCTAAAATCTGCAAGGTGAGTGACAATATATATATTTTTCATATGGGGCAACATTTCCTAGAGGAAAAGGCATCTGATTAATCCTTTTCCCTGAAACTAGATTTTTGTTTTGTTAAGAAATCTTGTTACAATACGTGTCAATAGTTAGGCCAGCAGTGTGCCGAATACAGGTCAATGCATAGCTGTGTCTCAACTTATGGTTTTGTCTACTACACTAGCGTACAATATTGACTCACGTGATAACATTTCTACTTAAAGCTATATTAATAAACCGTTTTTTTGTTAGCTTTTAAAAAAACAACTTTTGATATAGACTGAATATAAACATATAGCATACTCTTAACATATTTCATAACCATAGCTTTACATTTGGTCCGTGAGTAAGGCCACTGAAACATCCAAGTCTGTGAGTGGCTAGGCCTATGGAGAAAGTTAGCCTATACATCTCAACCCATATGAATTTAGAAGCAGCTAGCTATGCTCTCTGGCTCTATCATGTTAAAACAGGAACCATTTTATATCTGTGGTGGAGAGGTGGAAACACAGTAATACAGTTTTATTGGGGGCTTAAACGTGTATGTGCATGCGTCTGTCTGTCAGGGATAGATAGGCCTACTGTAAATGTTATAAATAGACGTGTGGGACCTCGAATCTATTTCTTAATACTAAGTGCCTATACATGTGTAATGATACAAAACTGCGACACGAATGTGCTGGTAATACGGTATGGGAGGTTTATTCAAACGTTTTCTCAACACCTGTAAGCGTTTTGATTGAATCACAAGCTTATTCAGACAATTGTACAATAGGCCTTCTGTACATATGCAATTATTGTGCATCTATGGGGGTGGCAGATTATTCAATATGTACACTGTTTCGATTGGTTCAGACAACTGCGAACATATAAGACATAAGACATGGAATGGTAGGCCTATAGGTATGGGTGCTGTCCTCAAATACCATCACGAAAGTCTTACATATTTGGTTGGACATAATCCATAGTTCAAAAAGTCAACCGTCTGTTTGCTGTAAGCCCGAATACAACAAAGTCACTCAGCGCCCAGATATGAATTTTAAGACATTTAATAAAATAAAAAAATGTCGTCATTATAAGAGACACGAACAGTTAGGTCTCCTCGCTTTGATTGTATTACCACTCAGTATCACTCACTGGCATGTTCTTAATTATTATCTCAAGGATAAAAGAATAGGCAGAATGTTCATGTGTTTGCATTGAAACAGGAAAGAGGGAGTGGCCTTATAGTCCACAGCTCCTCCCTAAGACTTCCAAAGGTCTTTACACAATCTTTACATTTAGACAACACATTACTATATTTTTGTTCAATATTTTCCTTCCATTTTTACATCCATCAAGCAAAGAATAAAAGTCCACATGTAAAGTTACATTATTAGCATATTACGTGTTTGTAATAGTCCGTAACACAAGTGCTGATTTATGAAAACGGCCTTCACGTTTCGAATAATGGTCTCCCTCTGCATACTTCTTTTAGCAGTTCGTCTCCAGATCAGTCATCAACTCCATGTTTATATTGAATCCTTTGATTTCAGTTTCGAATCCTTCTTCCACTTCATACGTCGATTCTGGAACCAAATTTTGATTTGTCTCTCGTTCAGACAGAGGGAATTGGCGAGGTCAATGCGCCTGCGACGGGTGAGGTAGTGGTTGAAATGGAAGTCTTTTTCCAACTCCAGAGTCTGGTAGCGGGTGTAACTGGTTCGAGAGCGTTTACCGTCAGATGATTCTGAAGTGGTATTAGAGAAAATATGCATTAGCCTACATTTTAAGAAAATTCAAGAGTTATCGAATATTATAAAATCTTAATTCATATAAAAAATAACCTGAGGTCAAGGTTAATGTCGAATGACGTGAGATGAAGATACTGCCTCTCTATTTTGAGTTGCAGCATCTAAAATGATTCAAATCGTTTACAAATGATGAAACGTTCAAGTGACTAAGCCCCAAAGAAGTGAAACTATTTCAATTAAAATTAACTGCTTGAACGAAATAATGAAATTGAAATCATGGGACAAAAGCTCTGGATGAATGAAATGAAATTGTATTCGTCCAATGCAGGTGTAAAAGGTGTAAACTAACAGTGAAATGAATGTTCTTCTAATTATATTTCATTGAATACAAAAGCTTATTTATTCTGGCGTTTGTTCATTTCAAATTAATCTTGGAAAACTGGGAAACTGGGAAATCCAGATAAATATTATAAGGAAGAACACTCGCAGAACTATAATTGTGGTCCTTAAAAGTCTTCAATGAACCACCAAATACAGTGGTAATATTTAGTGGTAACTCCAGCAGTAGGCTAATGGGCAATAGTGGATTTTGGACATGAATACCATCTTTCAATTATATCTGGAGCTTTCCAAGGTGAAAAGTTCACACGGAGGTCAGGGCACATACTTTTCCTCCGAGTTCAACTAGGCTATAGCCTATACTCATCTTAGAGTATAATAACCTGTTAGGAGCTGAAAAGCATTAATACATTAACGTAAAAAAGAATACTCGTTTATCGTTTTCTAATATTTTTGTTTCTCTTACCCAATTATGCAGCCATAAATCTAACCGTTCACAGTAACAGAACAGGTTTACGAGCAATAGACGCCTTTGTCATAAAATTTATGACCGCCAGTTTTATTATTTCCTGCGTTTGGCCTATAAAACTCAAGACGAAAAACGGTGAATGGACAAAGCAGGATAGCAAGCGAGAGAGAGTGAGTGAGTGAGGGAAGTAGTAGGCTTTAAGTTGGCTATAGACTTTTTTTCAGTTTACCGTGGCTCAAGTGTAGTTTTGTCATCCAGGGAAAAATCTGCGGTTGCTGTTGACTGTCTTGGTGCTTCTTCGAATGGTTTTGACATTTCACGGGTTGCATAGTTTCGACTTTGATTGCGTTTTCTTCAGTCATAGGGTTTTCGACCACTTCCATTGGCCTTCCAGTCCCTTTGCTCAGTATCCCATCACGAAGGCAGTTTTGCACGGAGTTCCGGGAGCTCGCAGCTGAGCAAGACTCTAGTCGTGGTGGAGGTTGAGTGTCCGTATTGCCTCGCAGGCTAGTTTCCATCTCTTCTCGTTTCAGAGAGTTCGCAGTGGAATCAGAGGAGGTGAATGTTCCGTTGAAATGAAGACCTCCGTTATAGGCATAATTGGCTTGATGGAGGGAAGAGAGAGAGCCATAACTGCCAAAACTATTCATGGTGTTAAAGGGGGATGCCTCGTGCGTTTGCTCCTTAAAAATGTTGTTTGCTACGTACGAGCTCATCTTACACGAAACACACAAAAACGGTGCGCAAGGGATTCATGAAGTAAAAACGGCAATAGACTAACAATACATATTGTATCCGAGAGTAGCCTGGGCTAAATATTTTGCTGTTATATTGTTATTTATATTAGTTGTTGCTATTCATAGGAAGCTCTTTGGAAGTTCAAGGGGTATCTTTTTTTTTAATACCACGGTTTATAGGTGGTGGCATTCATATATGTTTTTTTCTTGATTCGACGTGCAATGCCCAAATATGGGGAATCTGAATAGGATCACGTGCTGATGTTGGCCAGTCATGCATTGGCTCGATATTCCCGGCTGTATATTGATGAATAGGGGGAATGTGCCCGGTAAACGTTGTGATTTGGGCTGTTGGGGACCGTGGTGGGGTCTGGGTGAGGAAAAGGGCGAGACTGTAAGACAATAGCGTCATCTGGTGTCTGGTGTAGGGCAGACCAGGGCGGTCATCTCATCTATGCCCCTCCATAGGCCCACTTCCCTTGCCCTGCTGCATTACATAGCGTACCAGCCTCTAGTGGGGGTGGGGCGGTTTGCCCCATAGAGGCACTATGAAAAGCAACAATAACACTGATTGAGCATTACAAAACGACAAATGCTCCATAGTCGGCTATCATAATAATAATAATTATTATTATTATAATTATTATTATATTAAAATGCTCTGCTATTTGAGGCGCCATTATGCTATGTAGGTTTCTCTTAATTTGGTTTAAATCGGGTTGATAGTCATCCCGGAAGTGCGGAAGAAATAGGTCCCTGTGCCCAAACTGCCCATATCAACGTTTATTGAGCAGCATAAATAATCTCTAGCCATTGTTTATAGGCCGATTGCCTAAAGGTTGGACTAGCTATCAGCTTTATAGTACAATATGGCTTATGGCTTATGTTTGAGTTTATTTTGGTATCCAAAACTTGTTTCCGTTGCTTCTTAATTTGGAAATGTGGATTGGCTATTATGACTATAGAAACAATACGGATGCTTTCTTAAACAGTAATATGTCAAGTAATATTCATACATGGAAAGAGCCATTCACTTAATACTTTGTAGGCTACCTGTAATACATGAAATACTTTGCCAGACTAAACACACAAATTGTGCAGAACAACATCACTGTCGTATCTGGATTGTAGTGGAGGTTAGTGATCGGTATTGTGATGACCCGTTGCTCAGAATTGTACAAAAGACAGGGACGGACATGTTTTGAAAACATTTTATTCAATGATACACAATTATGATCAAACATAAATTCACAAACCTAAACAACGTGATTGCTCGTGTATTATTTGTCCTCTTTATTAGGTAGTCTTGGGTAACCCAAAACGGTTTTTAGGCTAAACAGTGGTAAGTGCCACTTTATGAGAACGTCCATTTGAGCTACACAGGGTACACATAAGCGTACATAGAATATATACAGGAATATCTACAATTTAGGTAGTGTTGTTCACCCCATGAGAGCTTTCAGGATATTTGCTAGATGCAAATTGCACAACACCAAATTACGATGGGATTCATGGGAAAGTAAAGCTTCAAATACCTATATTATCAAAAACAAAATAAGTGTGCCTTCGAATTTCCTTCACATTTGGAATGCTTATGCATATTGTGTTTGTAAACCATGCCTATGAATGACCTATGTGAATTGGTTGAAGTGATCCAAACCGATACATAGATGGGGGGTGGGCAAATAGCATAATAATATCATGCATTAGAGTTTCTGGTCCTAGAATGGCTAGGTAGTTTAGTTGTAGTCTCATGATTTCGTTTTAAATGTCTTTCTTTCATTTATTTTTATTTTTTCCCTCTTCCTTCTCCACGCCGTCTCCTTCCTCCACGGAGGTCCCTGTTGATTCACTCCCTGTCACCGTAGACGTTAGAATGCTCTCTTTCTTCCATTTCATACGACGGTTCTGGAACCAAATTTTGATCTGACGTTCTGTCAAACAGAGAGCGTTTGCTATTTCGATACGTCTACGTCTGGTTAGATAGCGGTTGAAATGGAACTCTTTCTCCAGTTCCAGTGTTTGGTAACGGGAGTATATCTGGCGTCCTCTGCGTCTGTCTGATCCAAATCCAACTCCTGTGCAGTTAAAAGAAAAGAAAACAAAGTATTGGATTACACACACACACACACACACACACACACACACACACACACACACACACACATAACCAATCTGTACATTTTTCTGATATCAGATGATTTAATCACCATAATCTAGATTAGACATTACAAAGGTACTGACAATGTGATGGCAGCGATTCATGTCCAAAATAGCCTATTTCTGCTCCGGGTAGTAACGCATCTGGCATGCAGTGAAATAAACAAGCGGTTCTCCAAACCATGATACGTAATATGAATGTCCAACGTCTGTTTGTAAAATATACATAGTTTATGCAAATTGTTTAAATTAAATATATAAGATTCAGGTTAAACAAAACATACAATTTGGGGCAACTCTTAGAATAGTTACGCATACTCAGAAAGGAGGCCTTTCACCAGGGCGAGACGATACAATGATGTTTTATGGGGCCATAAAAACGAAGTTGCTCTGTTGCTAAGACATATCGTAAAACTGACCCATTTACTTAATTTATTTGTTGTAGTAAAACTCACCGCTGTGAGAGTTCATTCGCTGCATCCAGGGGTAAATCTGGACGTTAGCTTTCTGCTCCTGCGATCCTCCTCTGGCGTGATCCAAGCTGTACTCCTGAGCACTGTGGCTTTGTGCATTCAGCCCTCTGCTTGTTTGTCTGCAACTGGCAAGACCCCCATCCTTGTCTTGAAGAAACACATTAGATCCATACTCATAGGATGCCCGGCTCGGCCCAAAAACAACATTGTCTTGGGGAGAATAGAAAGGATTTGAGTATATTCGATTCTGGTTCACAGCAGCCCCATACGAGGAAAAATGTCTCACTGTGTCATAAGTTGTGGAATTTAAGGACACGTTTGGCAAAACATCTTGACCACCGGATAAATGGCAGGAGAGCGACGAGTTTGCGAAATACGAATTCATACCTTGCCTGTAACCCTCTCCTTTAACTCTCCCCACTTTATCGGTCTTTTTTTCTCTTCACTTCCCTCTCTCAGTAGCCCCCCCTTCCCGTCTCTCTTTATACTCTGTCTATCTCACACACCTTTGCAAAACCTTCCTTTTATACGTTATCTGCTTCTGTAAAATGGACGGTTCCTTGAGATTTCAATATTATTAATTTCCAGTAAGACGCACTAACCCGAGTGTTTTAGCTGAGGCTCCGAGAGGGAAAATATGACAATGTCAGCTGACCCTTCTCCACCAATTGAGAGCAAGGAGTTAAAAGGAAACAGTAGCTTTTAGATAACCAGCTTTAGCTCTAACAACACAGTCAGAAAACACATGCATGAAGTTAGTGGGTCTTGCTACTCAGCAAGAAAACAAGACAATATAAACATATAAGTGACGTGTATCTGTCAGCAATATCAAACTCCTGCCTGTCCAAAACCAGAATACAGTTTATGTCATTTTATAAATGGGACAACTCAATTGATATCTTTACATCTGTTTAGCCTGCTTATGGGGAATAGTGGAATATTGTGTGTGTGTGTGTGTGTGTGTGTGTGTGTGTGTGTGTGTGTGTGTGTGTGTGTGTGTGTGTGTGTGAGAGAGAGAGAGAGAGCCCTTGAATTGAATTGAATTGAGAGAGAAGGTAGTTTGCAAGCACATATTTTGCATATTGTAAATGCCACTAACAAGTACAATGTACAAATATATTTGTATAATGTAATTGTTTGACTTGAGCACTGTACACCATTTCAGGGTGAGTTGTACATTTAGACGTTTATGTATCGGTAGCACTCTCATAAAACTCGCGTGCTTTGTTGGTTCTTGTGTTTTTGCTGAAGCAAGAATTTCTTACATTCTTTCCATGATTTAGATCGTGTATGAAATGCAATACATGACGTAGGTAAGTATCGTGCCTCGGCTCTGAACTGGTCATTCCGATTGTTAGGGGGAAGGTCGGGGATGCTAAGAATGCGTTTAGGGTCTCCTCTGTGATGGGCAATAAAACCAACTGACGTTGCCCAGCTCACCAATAAATAACTCTATGTATAAATCTCGAGCCTCTGAAACGAATGTGTTATAATCTCAAAGAAAAATACTAGAATATTTTTTGTTTAAAGTTACTACGCTATTAACTGTTTCCACCTTCTATCCTGATAATCCAACAATCAACCGTGAGTACAGCATTGATCAGGCTATGTCAGAGGATGTATACACAGAGCACTTTTACGGATACAATCACATCTTAGAAATTTAGAGCTAGGTATTTATTCACCTAACCACAATGCTCTCGCACCAAATACTGTAATATCAGTCCCAAATTGCATATTATAAACCGGGTGGTTAGACCCCTGAATGCTGATTGGCTGAAAGCTATGGTATATCTGACCATATACCACGGGAATGATAAAAACATTTTTTTTACTGTTCTAATTATGTTGGTAATAAGTTTATAATAGCAATAAGGCACCTGGGGAGTTTGTGGTATATGGCCAACATACCACAGCTAAGGGCTGTATTCAGGCACTCCGCGTTGCGTCGTGTTTAAGTATAGCCCTTGGCCGTGGTATATTGTCCACATACCACATCCCTCATACGTTATTGCTTAAATATATGTTATGTGTGTTGCCTTCACACAAATATTACATAAATGAACGGTATTTATATGATTTTAGTATCGGTGACATGATGTAGGCTATATCTTAAACAAGGATGTATATTTTGAAATAGCCCAGTACTTTAGCTCTACACCATATGTATGTAAATTGTAAAGTATTAGGTTTGTAATGTTCTTTTCGTTATGTGTCGGACCTCAGCACTACTAGATGTTGCCATTGGCGTCGGCTAATGGGGGTCCTAATAAATCAAATAAAATCAAAAATAGACTTATAATTGTGTTATATGTAGGCCTATGACATGAGCTCGTGCATAACTGAGGGAATTGAGTCATTAATGTATCATTAACAAGAGTCATTAATCATTGAATGAATACCCGGATAAAATGAGGTACAAACTCGACACAACTGTTATGATCTTGCAGATAGGATACCAATATTCCACATTGAAGTATTTTGTTCTCCGTGTGTGGCAAAGTTCATTCAACAATAGACTACTGCAAAGCCTTTTCCATCTGCAGCTTCAACACAGAGCTGCACGTAAATCAATTCAGAATGATTCATTTGATTGTTCAAACAACCTTCAAGCTATTTGATAACAAAACGTTGATTAGAGAACGAGCTAAACATTGACGATATTTCCAAATTGTTTTCAATAATCAATAGTAATAATATATAGTATTGACAATACATTGAGATTTCACAGTATTGAAACTACAAATGTATACAAATGTATTTGACAAGGGGATATCTATACAAACTACGACAAAACGAATCTTTAACTTGCAGATGTAGGTCTATGCTCCTGTTCTGGCCTAAACAGGCCATAAAAGCGAGGACAGAACAAAAGACGAGGAAGTGTGTGGTGCAATAAATGTTTCCCACTGGATTAGTGGCCATATGTGACATCCGCAGACTGGCAAACAGGGAGAAAAAAAATAGGAAAACCAAGAAGGAATATTTAATCTCAAAAACCTCTAATTGTAAACAGTATTACATGTGTGTTATTGTGTTAACTACTTGAGGAAATTAAAGGCAGTTGAAAGTGCGTCATAACTCCGAAATGAGACCTATATGCCTATATCCTTTCCATGAAATGTTCTATTAAAGTGGCTTTCGTTATACTCACAATTTTGCATTTCACTAGCCTACATAAATAGTGTCCCCATTCTGTGAATATAATTAGGATTCTCCTCCTACACTCAACTAAGCCAAAATGGTCGCAGACTGTGTAGGACTACTTCTTGGGCTACATAAGTCTGGGTGTCTAGCAAATGATGAGAGCCATATAGCCGAGCGCGCGACCGAAATCAGCAATACTCACAATGTATCAACATCACGTACTTCAATGTGTTGTCAACTGTGACTGAGGAGATGACTGAGTGTGAACCTCAATGATATGACTGCACTCACTACATCGGTATTTCACTTTTTATACCCTTTATAGGCTCTATACATTTTACCCCTATATGACCGAAGTATTTTACATAATTGTTTATAAACCAACTATGATGATTTTTGTTTTTATACCCTGGAGTTTGTGGTAGTTCCATTGCATAATTCACAAGAGCTGTTGGTATGCGGTATAGTGATGTGAGCTGGGAGAATGAGCTGTATGCCTATGCCTAAGTGGTTTATGGCAGCCCACAAATTACGTGCTTTTGAAGCAGAGAGGAAAGAGCCTGTTTGGCCTGTATTTCTTTGAAGAGGAACATCTGCACTGTTGCACTTTATAGGTTACATGCGTGTAGCTTACTACCTACCCTATTATCTACTAGGCCTACTACTGCTGCCGATAATAATACTAATAATTTACTCAAAACGATATCATTATTTTAATGATAATTCTTAGTAGTAGTAGTAAATGAGGAAACAAGCCAGAACAGTCCAACTGTGCCAAATAATGGTGTCACACACTTGTAGTTGTAATCAGGAGGAGCAACCCGGGGTGTCAAAAACAATTCAAAATTTGACTTTGGAGCAACTTCGAAATTTGACATACGTGCAATAACGTATATTTCTGCAGTGAGACTGAGAGCTTGTTGGTTGTAATAGCCTACTGTTGCAACATTTGATCTTAAGCTGTAACAACATAATAAAACAGAAAATATCAAAATTATGTTGAGTTATAGACAAGGCTACATACAGTACAGTGTTCAGTTTTCCATGTTCAACAATTTGAAGCACAAAGGAACATGTGTTGATCATGTGGGCCTGAAGCAATGCTTTTGTATCCGCTTTCTCTTACTGTAACATGAGGAGTTAATACTTAATGCTAGCTCTGAACAAACTTTGATGAGATAATGTTAACATATTGCGGAGATTGGGTATAAAGAGTATGTCTACTCGCTTCCCACTGGGCACAGAAGTCAGTTCAACGTCTAGTTTTGATTTACATTTGGTTGAGTTGTTAACTAACGTAAATTCAACAACAAAAAAAATCACAATTTCATTGGATTTAGGTTAAAAGTTGGATGACAAAAAATACGAAATACCCTTACCAAATCCAATTCGTTTCCCACGTTGATGCAACGTCATCACAGATTTTTGGGGGGGGTTGAAATGACGTGGAAACAACATTGATTTAACCAGTTTTAGCCCAGTGGGATAGGCTTTATGCCTGTCATGCACAAGGCTAATGAGAGATGAGGCTGTTTAAGGTGACTAAAACACATCGTAAATCATGTTAATTAGCAAATATCTTCTATTTTGATTGCTGATTCAATAACAATGTGTAATAGACATTAAAACATTTGACTGTACAGCGCGTGGCCCTATTATAAGTTTCAAATCCCCAATAAAAAAAAACCCATAGGCGTTTGCTATATTTTCTAAATATAAAAATGTGTGATATCCATTGGGTTTTTTGATAAACCTTTAAAAAAGCAGGCAAATACAGACAAACAATAAATCACTATTTTCTGCATTAATAAAGCCAGTGTATATCTGCAAACTGACATCTGGAATATTATACACTCTTTTAATTTTTACAAGTGAGTTGGGTCAATCGTTTTTTTTTTTTTTTTTTTTTTTTTTCACCTTTATTTAACCAGGTAGGCTAGTTGAGAACAAGTTCTCATTTGCAACTGCGACCTGGCCAAGATAAAGCATAGCAGTATGAGCAGACAACACAGAGTTACACATGGAGTAAACAATTAACAAGTCAATAACACAGTAGAAAACAAAGGGGGAGTCTATATACAATGTGTGCAAAAGGCATGAGGTAGGCGAATAATTACAATTTTGCAGATTAACACTGGAGTGATAAATGATCAGATGGTCATGTACAGGTAGAGATATTGGTGTGCAAAAGAGCAGAAAAGTAAATAAATAAAAACAGTATGGGGATGAGGTAGGTGAAAATGGGTGGGCTATTTACCAATAGACTATGTACAGCTGCAGCGATCGGTTAGCTGCTCAGATAGCTGATGTTTGAAGTTGGTGAGGGAGATAAAAGTCTCCAACTTCAGCGATTTTTGCAATTCGTTCCAGTCACAGGCAGCAGAGTACTGGAACGAAAGGCGGCCAAATGAGGTGTTGGCTTTAGGGATGATCAGTGAGATACATCTGCTGGAGCGCGTGCTACGGATGGGTGTTGCCATCGTGACCAGTGAGCTGAGATAAGGCGGAGCTTTACCTAGCATGGACTTGTAGATGACCTGGAGCCAGTGGGTCTGGCGACAAATATGTAGCGAGGGCCAGCCGACTAGAGCATACAAGTCGCAGTGGTGGGTGGTATAAGGTGCTTTAGTGACAAAACGGATGGCACTGTGATAGACTGCATCCAGTTTGCTGAGTAGAGTGTTGGAAGCCATTTTGTAGATGACATCGCCGAAGTCGAGGATCGGTAGGATAGTCAGTTTTACTAGGGTAAGCTTGGCGGCGTGAGTGAAGGAGGCTTTGTTGCGGAATAGAAAGCCGACTCTTGATTTGATTTTCGATTGGAGATGTTTGATATGAGTCTGGAAGGAGAGTTTGCAGTCTAGCCAGACACCTAGGTACTTATAGATGTCCACATATTCTAGGTCGGAACCATCCAGGGTGGTGATGCTAGGCGGGCATGCGGGTGCAGGCAGCGATCGGTTGAAAAGCATGCATTTGGTTTTACTAGCGTTTAAGAGCAGTCGGAGGCCACGGAAGGAGTGTTGTATGGCATTGAAGCTTGTTTGGAGGTTAGATAGCACAGTGTCCAATGACGGGCCGAAAGTATATAGAATGGTGTCGTCTGCGTAGAGGTGGATCAGGAAATCGCCAGCAGCAAGAGCAACATCATTGATGTATACAGAGAAAAGAGTCGGCCCGAGAATTGAACCCTGTGGCACCCCCATAGAGACTGCCAGAGGACCGGACAGCATGCCCTCCGATTTGACACACTGAACTCTGTCTGCAAAGTAATTGGTGAACCAGGCAAGGCAGTCATCCGAAAAACCGAGGCTACTGAGTCTGCCGATAAGAATATGATGTAAGATCGTTGATGTAAGATTTTTAAGTGTAACGTTAGTTACAAGGGGTTGGGGAAGCGAGTTCGCATGTTAGTAATATATGGCTTCTGTGTTATGAATTTTTTATTTGAAATATATTTCTCTCACTCTGTCTCTCTCTCTCTCTCTCTCTCTCTCAAGGATAACCCACTGAAGAGCTAAGATGTATCCCCCATGACAAGCACAATAGGAAACCATGGGGAAAAAAATGTTCGCGCACAATGACCTGATATTTGATAGGTGCCAGTATGAATTAAACGCACCACCCTTTCAATTAGCCTAATACAACATCTGAAGTGATCAAATACTCCTCTTTTCCCAATAATGGCTTTACTTTAGGCTATAGAAATACATAGAAAAGACACAATATGTAACATTGACCATGTTTTCTGTTGCTGGTGTTCCTTCAATTAATATAATTAAATATTGAATCCTTGTTGTTGTGTACAGCTTTATTATTGTATCAGAAAATAACAGGTTTATTTTCTACTCATAGGCCGTCTCACAACCCACCAATACCGACATCATTTCAAAATGGGGACGGTTGAAATATTTCATACGATATTCCAAGCTGCGTGCATGCTGGTGACAGGTTCAGTCATTTTGGTATGCACATATTTCAGCTCTATATGAAGTTATATCCACACTATTGTGGTATACAGCCAGCCTACAGACTGACTAACAGATGTAGTTCTGTCCTTGAGCTGTTCTTGTCTATTAATGTTCTGTATTATGTCATGTTCCATGTTTTGTTTAGACCCCAGGAAGAGTAGCTGCATCATTCGCAACAGCTAATGGAGATCCTAATAAAATACCAAATACCCCCCAATACCAAATACCCCACTACTCCCCCTACACTACCCCTCACCCCCACCGTGGAAGCGGTAGGCACAAGGGGGCACTGTTAATAGCAGTGAACAACAGTCGTGTGTGTGTGTGTGTGTGTGTGTGTGTGTGTGTGTGTGTGTGTGTGTGTGTGTGTCCAAAACACAGTTCAATGTAATCTCTATAATCTGGAAGAATGGCAAAGAAAGATTCAAGCCCCAAATGAACATAGCGCTGCTTACCACAAAACAACATGGTCCCCCCAGTGGATCCTCTCGCAATATTTACCCACCCAAGGCAAGCTATCTTCGACAAAAACAAACCACACTCTAGCATAACATATGATTACATCTAGACGGTGCGTCATTGATTTTCTGAACAGTGCACTACTGAAGTATCAATTTACAAGCGGAGGCAGTCTTGCCTACTATAGGGAAACAACTGAGGTTACAGTAGCCTGCAGGTCAGGTCACGAATACGCAAAATATGCATCAATAGCATTCATATCCAATGTCTTTCCCCTCGCTTATCTGATACCATATAGCCTGAATGGCATAACGTCTCAAATGCCCCCTTCTAACAGATACGGTTCATATCCAGATTCAAGCCAGTGAGGAAGGATCACGGAATCGCTATCTTACCCGCATCTGCGTTCTCGGAGTTGTTTGTAGTGACCGTGACGCAGGATCACTGGTCCAGTGGAAGGGTATGTCGGTGATCCTGGCAAATGGACCTCTACGCCGCTACACCGCGCATGGCAAATGTCTCCAAATCTGCCGACGGATCGAAAAGCAAAAACTAAATTGAACAATTTGGTAACCAGCATAATTTACTGCCCGCTGCTTTCTCTTTCTCTCTTTGTGCAACCGTTGGGTTATTGTTCCTCTAGGATAGGCTACCGTAGACAGGGGCTGGTAAAGGCTGTGACTGTCGTGAAGCCATTTCCAACGACGAGGCAGGAGCACGTCGGGAAGGGACTGTAGCCTAGACCAAATGCGTTCCATATCCAAAAGCGTAACTGCTATTTAGTCTATACTGAAGGAAAATAATGTATTGACGATATCATTTCTAAGCCCCTGCTGGGAGAGCTGCTTATATAACGTGAGATCCGAGGAATAGAGAACAGCATAAAGTTCATGTTCACCGAGCGGGTGTGCCACGTGGCTCGCTGCAACCAATCCCAGAATGGATTCAGTCGTAAACGTTGATTACTCAGCTGTAAATGTATCCCCAAAACAACTAGGAATGTATTGCACATCCTAGTATTTTTCTCCTTCTTGATGATAAAGTTCTCTAGACCTAAATATTTTCTTAATATTTCTGGTTTAATAAAGAGAAAAACGGAAGCAATTAGTTAAGTAGATATAGTTTGAGGCCATGCACCTCAATCAACACCTTCAATATAGTAGGTTTATGCTCAGGTTCAATTAATTCGATTCATCAATCTTCATTCGATTCAAAGATATGCTACTATATGCACAGGCCTACAATACTCCTAATTTAGAGAAACGACACAGACCTATAACGTGTGAAAATGATATCCTTTCGTTTTTCATATTCTCATGAATACTTCATATAGGGTAAGTGTTAGATATTTCCCACACCCAAAAGCTTGATTTAGCCTTTCCGTCCAAGAACATATAGAAGATTGGAAAAGCTTCACATGTGAATTTAAACATTTAGGCCTATTCGCTGAAAATGTTAGACAGAACATTGCAGTGAAGTGTAAATCTGAAAATCAGACGGAACTAGGGATATAGGCCTATTTGAGCAAAACAAGTCAGTAGGCAGACCTCTTTTAGATTACTGTAAAATAGAAAGGTTCCGAATAAAGATGATGTAATGTGAAGATCTAGCCCAGGCCTTATGGCATTTAAAGTTGGAAGAGTACATTTCTCGGATAATTCAAAAGAGCAGGCGGTGATATTGGAGAGAAACACGTTTGATTTGTTTCGCAGTAGGTATACTATACGCCTACAATATTTGATTACATTTTTTCAGACCTACAATATTTTCCATCCTCTTGGCATTCCAAATAGATCTAGTCTTGTCGCTTAACATAGACAAAGGCTATATCATTAGTCTCTCTGTGAGATAAGAAAGAAAGATAGATCATTTTGTAAATTCCACAGCTATGATTAAGATATAAATACATTATATACATACACCGAGGCAAGTTGCATCTTGTCTGTGCAGGCCATGTGCCATGTCGCAGGATGAGTCGACATTGCACACCATAAAAAGAAAAACACCGTGTTTCCGGATATAGCTAGCCCCATTTATAGCACTATTAAAGTTTATGGCAAGTAGACTAAACCTAAACGTGAATCTGTTAAAAGTATACACACAAAAGCCCGACGGTCAGACAATTCTTACGGATAATTGTTCATTGCACGGAAGCTTCCTGTATTTTCAATACGCTACAAGCATGCAATAATAGTTTTAAAAGAAATAACCTTACCTAATGCCAAGTCATTTATCAGTAGGATACGAAAAAAAATGAAAACACTGAGAGGCCTATATTTTTTGT
This sequence comes from Oncorhynchus mykiss, assembly GCF_013265735.2. Lineage (NCBI taxonomy): Eukaryota > Metazoa > Chordata > Actinopteri > Salmoniformes > Salmonidae > Oncorhynchus > Oncorhynchus mykiss. Next base: position 64,703,471 of record NC_048573.1, read on the forward strand.
GCTACTTTTGGAATGACAACCGAGAAGATTTGAACTACATGTTACAATGTGCATTCATGTAAGTTCCTGAATTTTGATTGAATAGCCGTTTCATTCGAGAGCATTATTTAATTTGAGAAAAACAGGTTGTGCAATAACTTATTAAGTAGGTATCTTATATTAGTAGTCTTTAGAAAATAGGCTATAGGCCTTTAAAATATTATCCTCATAATTCTTCTTTTGTTTTCGATTTACAGAAACATATCAACACAGAAAAGAAATCGTGAAGTATCAGTTTTGAATGTTTGAGATGCATTTTGAATGACATTTTGGGATAATATTTGAATAGAATTTGTGTTTTGGACTACTGTTGTTTACATGTTTACATCCAATTTTTATTGAGGTGATGCATATTGCTGCAATTAATTAAGTTAAACAATATTTATTTTTAGTATGAGACTAGTTATGATGGTGTATATTGAGGTTGATTTCCATGTAGTAACTGGTTATAAAATTTAGGCCGTCATTGTAAATAAGAATTTGTTCTTAACTGACTTGCCTAGTTAAATAAAGGTTAAATAAATAAATGCTTCGAGATAGCCAGGTTACTCGAGATGCCCCAAACACATCTTATAGCAGCAGTACTCCTGTTATGAAAAGAAAACGGCAAACACATTCTGATGCGGGTGATTCCTATACATCTCCGTACATTACCAAAGCTGTACAGTGGCACACAGCTCAAGTCCTACAATAGGGAGTGCAGAATAGCAATGGGCCTCAACCCCGGGCTCAAAACTAATCCCTGTGGAATAGGCCTTGTTTTACGGAGATTTTATCTTTCTCTGAGAACATTTGATCAAACAGTAGAAAGCAAATGTATGACACACTTGTTTCCTAAATAACAATATAACATTACCAGATTGGTTCATAAACACATTTCTATTCAAGATGTGGGAGCTCTAATCTCTCAAGAATAAACATACTCCTTCTGATGTTGTTGTCTCCAACACTGCAGTTTTATATGATCCATTCACCCATGCATAAACAATGATGTTATCCCAAAGGTTCGAATCCCGGGCCAGGCAATAGGAGAGACTAACCCACAACTGGAGGGCTGCTAGTTTCAGAACCAAGCTACAATTGGCTGCCTTTGTGCCCTTGAGCAAGACACTTAACCCCTAGCTAACTCCTGGCATGCTACACTGCAGCTGACCCTGTGCTCCTCCCAATGTGCGGTGTGTTTGTCTTTGGGAGGATTGGAACAGAAAAAAATAAGAATGTCTTTCTCTGATGAAGCAATATAGAAGGACTATTATTTTCTCTGATTCTATGGGCTGAACCATTGCTTCTCCACTGTTGGACCTTCAGTCCCTGTATTCATAGAACCATACTCAATGGTCCAAATGCAGAAGACTGGGGTTTGTCTTAACTCCATATTTAAAAGTTATGATTGATAACATCTAAATTCCAATGTTCCACACGTGTTCACACATAAATCTAAAGTAAGTCACTGCTGTCTCTGGGAAATCAGCCTGCAGCCATCATAATTATGATTAACAGTATGGTGAGGAGCAGTCTGTAAACCTTACCTCTTTTGAGGGTGGTGAGAGGCGATACATTTCCTGCAACTTCAATGAATGTTTATGCATGTGGAGGTATGTATAAATGTATTTCATGTTTATGTATATGAATGCTCTGAAGAAGGCTTTGAGGCCATGGTCAATATTTAACCTCAATAAATCAGTGATACTGTCAAGTGCAGAGTGCATTAAGTGTTTTTATTTTATTTTAAGTTATGTATGAATGTATACAAATACATTGGTCACCTTACACGCATAAAAATGAGGGTTCCTCAAGGGTTCTTTAGGAAGGGTGATGGTTCTATGTGGAACCATACTGACCCAAAGAACACTTAGAGCCCTTCAATGGTTCTTTGCATTTCAAAAAAGTGTTTTTCTCATCTTTAAGTGATAATTAAAATGTGGGGGTGATGGCAGTTAATCCAATCTGTTGTGTTGCGCTGTTCCATATTTGATATGACTGAGGCCAGTGACGGTGTGTTGTGAAAGTATGGTCTTGTGTCTATTGAGAACAGTTGACTAGTCAGTAGTTCCTAGTTCTCCCCTCAAGGACCTCCAGCTGTTCCAGAGCTAGCACACCTGATTAAACTTGTTAATAAACACAATGATGAACCTATGGAATTTAAACAATAAAATATAGCTATTAAACCAGACCCAGCATGGTTCTACAAAGAAACGATGAGATTGAGAAAGTATTATCCATAAAGGTTCTATAAAGAACCATAAAAAGGGTTCTATAAAGCCATAAAAGGGTTGTAAACATAGTGGAACCCTTTTTTGATGCATTCAGAAAGTATTCACACCCCTTGACTTTTCCACATTTTGTTGTGTTACAAGGTGGGATTAAATTGATTTGTCTTGTTTTGTCAAGGATGTTCACAGAATACTAAATCATTTCAAAGTGGAAGAAAAATACTAACATTTGTAAAAAAAAATACATAATAATAATGACAAATAAACACTAATATATCTTGAGTCACTACATGTTAAAATCGCTTTTGTCGGCGATCACAGCTGTGTCTTTCTGGGTAAGTCTCTAAGAGCTTTGCACACCTGGATTGTGCAACATTTGCACATTCTTTTTTAACATTTTCAACCTCTGTCAAGTTGTTTGTTGATCATTGCTAGACAGATATTTTCAAGCCTTGCCATAGACTTTCAGACCAATTTAAGTCAAAACTGTAAGTAAGCCACTCAAGAACATTCAATGTCGTCTTGGTAAGCAACTCCGGGGTCTATTTGAGCTTGTGTTTTCAGTTATTGTCCTGCTGAAAGGTGAATTTGTCTCCCAGTGTCTGTTGAAAAGCAGATTGAACCAGGTTTTCCTCCTCTGCTTAGCTCTATTCCATTTATTTTTATCCTAAATAAAAATCTGTAGTCCTTGCTGACGACAAGCATACCCACAACATGATGCAGCCACCACCATGATTGAAAATATGAAGAGTGGTACTCAGTGATGTGTTGTTGGATATGCCCTAAACATAACGCGTTGTATTCAGGACATAAAGTTAATTTCTTTCACAAATATTTGGCAGTTTTTATTTAGCACCTTATTTCGAACAGGATGCATGTTTTCAAATATATTTATTCTGTACAGGCTTCCTTCTTTTCATTCTGTAATTTATGTTTGTTTTTTAAATCTTTATTTAACTAGGCAAGCCAGTTAAGAACAAATTCGTATTTACAATGACAGCCTACCCAACCAAACCCTAACGCCAGATGATGCTGGGCTAATTGTGCACCACCCTATGGGACTGGAATTGAACCAGGGTCTGTAGTAAATGCCTCTAGCACTAAGATGCAGTGCCTTAGACAGCTGCACCACTCGGGATCCCCATCATGGAGTAAGTACAATGTTGTGGATCCATCCTCAGTTTTCTCCTATCACAGCCATTAAACTGTAATTGTTTTAAAGTCACCATTGGCCTCATGGTGAAATCACTGAGAGGTTTCCTTCCTCTTCAGCAACTGGGTCAGGAAGGATGCCTGCATGTATCTTTGTAGTGACTGGATGTATTGATACACCATCCAACATTTATTTAATAACATCACCATGCTCAAAGGCAAATACATGTATGTATATTTGTTTTACCCATCTAGCTTTTCATTTTTAATTAATTTGTAAAAATTTCTTAAAACGTAATTCCACTTAGACATTTTGGTGTATTGTGTGTAGGCCAGTGACACACAATCTCAATATAATAAATTGTAAATTCAGGCTGGAACACAACAAAATAGGGCTACACTTGACCTGTTCCACTGTGTAATGTGAACAGGGAAGTCTGAACCATATTAGTTATTGATATAATGACTCTGCAGTTACATCTACTAACATTTTAATCACCATATACATTGAAATGACCAGTAGGTGTAATAAATAATTTCATACAGAGTTAGAAATCCATCACTCATATTACCAATAGACAAACACTCTGTGGCTCGACATGTTTTGAGCGATAGTTTTCCAGTACCATGTACAATGAGAATTGTTCTATCGGTCTCTTGGAGACACAGTCAACAATAGAGCTAGTATCTCAAAAGAATTGCCCTAATGCTCAAAAAAAAAAATCTCAAAAAAATTGAATTCCGGATTTAACACAACAAAATGTGAAATAAGTCAAGGGGCTGTGACACTGAGAAGCTTCTGGCCGTCAAAGTGGACTATGGAGAAATATGCAGGCTACGAGTACAACTTCAAGTTAAGTGGCAATATTGCATCAGAGCTCCACTGTAAAAAGTAATTTGTTTTGCTAACAATTTTCCGTTGTCGTGGAAACCTGTTGCCAAGAATCATTTGACTAACCCAACTTAAACACAGGAGGTTGGTTGCATCTTAATTGGGGAGAACGGGCTCATAGTAATGGCTGGAACGGAATCAGTGGAATGGTATTAAATACATGAAACATGGTTTCCATGTGTTTGAGCCATTCCATTTACTCCATTTCAGCTATTATTATGAGCTGTCCTCCCCTCAGCAGCCTCCACTGAACTGAAAGTATTTCAGTGTTCAATACTTAAGTAATGAAGTGTGAGCACAGTGCTCATTCCTCTAGCAGTAACTGGAGAGAGGACGAAATCATTACAGGAAGCTGCATTAGCCTCTATCGTTAAGAGTGGTACACACCTTGTTGATGGTGGGAATGACTTGTCTCGTTATTCAACATCAATTTGCCTGACGGTTTTGATATCTATTCATCATGATCAATTACAACTTGTAGCATAACACATGCTTAATACTATTTTAGAAATATACATTTCTTTCTTTAAACTTGCATACAACATTGTGTGAAAGTATCATAAATAAAAACATGTATACATTAACCACGTAGCACTAGTATATTCATAACTTGCAAATACGTAATAATTCTATATCAGCACAACACAGAAGTGTTTTTTACTCAAATATCAATGTGTTTGACTCTTACTTTACTAATTTAAGTACAGATGCAAAACATAATAGAATCAAGCAAGAGCAACTTATTTAATAAACATTAGATTTACTTTAAAATATTAAATAATTATGCCTTGTAAAATCTCAATCACTTTAGATTAGCAGAACACAAATAAATTAAGTTATACTTACTCAATAACCTAATAGCTGTTAACTCTACTCAAAAACATTAAGTGATGAGAAATCTAGTTGACATCTGAGTTAGTACGACTTTTATGATTTGAGTTCTACTGACTGTTGGAGATGTTTGAGTAGCCACTACTCAATTTCTTTAATGAGTTCGACAGTTACTTTTTATAGTGTAGTCTAATGGGTATTGGCACAATAATAATCAACAGTGTGCCATTCCTCTAAAATGTTTTGAGGGTGTTGTCTAGTCCAGGGCTGCCCAACCCTCTTCCTGGAGGTCTACTGTCCTGTAGGTTTTCAGTCCAACCCTAATTTAGCATATCTGATTCTGCTAGTTAAGGTCTTGTTGAGCAGCTAATTAGTAGAATCAGGTGTGTTAAATTAGGGTTGGATTGAAAACACACAGGATGGTAGATCTCCAGTAAGAGGATTGGGCAGCCCTTGTCTGCTCTGTAAACTACACTGTAAATGGGATTACTGTGATTTTGACAGTAGCTTACAGGCACCTCGGTGGCATGTAAAATTCTGCATTTCATTTTACACTTACTGTAATATAAACATATAAACACAGCAAGTACTGTGTAACGACACATACTACAATACAATACAATTGACTGCATTATACTGAAAAAAAGGCAAGGCTACCATAATCGGAATGAATGAAATTGAGGGGAGGAGTTTGTATTTCACATTATTTTACTGTAATTGCGAGGGATTGGTGCAAGCAGGTTGGCTGCTAGGTAACGTGTTTACTAACATTGCAGCATATTTAAGCAATATGGCCAAAGGTGGTGTGGTGTCTGGCCAATATACTACGGCCAAGGGCTGCTCTTATGCAAGACCCAACACGGAGTGCCTGGATACAGCCCTATTTGTGTTTTGTGCTATATTGGCCATATACCACAAACCCCCAAGGTGCCTTATTGCTATTACAAACTGGTTACCAGTGTAATTAGAGCAGTAAAATAAATGTTTTGTCATGCATATGGTACATGGTCTGATATACCACGGCTGTCAGCCAATCAGCATTCAGGGCTTGAACAACCCAGTTGATAAAAATGTATATTTGGTTTATATATCACATGCACTTTTATAGACCTTAACAAAGGATTATAAACCGGTAGCGACTACAGGGCAAATGTTAAGGTTCAAGGCTTGCTGCCGCTCCAATCTTTCCCCTATACATTTTAAGTTGGTGGGCACGATAACCACATAGGAGCTAAGTTGGTACAGCATTCTCACTCACGTGTGCAACAAATATAGCCTCTGACAATGCATGTCTCAAAATATGCTATTGAGCCAGATACAACACTACCATGCTCCCACTAATGGTCAAAAGGTTGTGGGTGCCCCAAAAATACGGTATTATGTGGGGTGGGATTACAGTAGTATTCAAAATACAGCCATTATTTCCTGAACACAACATTTCCCCACAATGCACCATAATTTACAGTTTGCAGCAGTACAACATACTGCAACATAATTTCAAACAAATAGCATGTAATTGAGTTTTCCGTTGCAGTGTACATGAAGGGATTGCTCGGTGTTGTGTAGCGGACAGACAGGAGAAACAGTCATCTAGCCCATGCACGCTCAGCCATTTAGTCATTCAGTCAACAAGTTCTTACAGCCAAGAAGAGGAACGATTGTGAGCCATCTTGTTTATTCATCTTTTTATGTCAAAAAACAATGGCGGGGACACACAATTCCGTCGTTCACATGGGAAACACCAGAAAACGAGCCTATTAACATCAAGAATATAACAAGACGTACATAAAGATTATATTCAGTGCAAAAAAACTACTCTATTATCACCAGCACATTAAAAGAACACGCCTTACTTCTTAAAACCCTTGCAATTGTAGAAGGTATTATTATCACACACAGTCATGTGCGTTTTCTATAGGCAGTTTTAGTTGTTGGGGAAAATATAGATTTTCATCTAAACATAGCAGTGCCATTATTATTGAATACAAAATGAAGTAAAAGGCAAAGCTCTGTTTTAGTAGGTAGTGCCGTGGTACAATCTGAACGACAAATCGTTGACTTGGCTTTGAGCTAACTGTGTCTTCCTAAGACTCACAAATTGTCTTAAACAAGCATAGGTATATATTGGGCAAATGAAATATAATTTAATCATATAACGTTGATATAACACTATAAAAACAATATCATTTGAAATCTCTATTTAGAAATCTCTATTGCAATTTTCCCTGTTTTAGGTAGCGTCTTAACGATTTTAAACGATTGCATGTCCCTGGTAATTCTAACAAAACTATATATGAAGTAAGAACCACATATTCTTGTCTTGGCCATTCACCACAAATGACAATGAAGTATAATAAAAACAATTAAAACATGTGTTTTATATATACGCCTGCTGCTAATCAATGTTATATCCCTCAGAAGTCACACTGCTGTCATGACATTAAACATTGTTTTTAGTTACGTTTTGCTTACGATTTTAAATCACATATTCGCAAATATGTCTATTGTGAATGTGTTGTGTATTTACAAGATTAGATTGGCATTGGCCAAGGCTTGTTGGACCTTGCGTTGTCTTCCTATATGCATTTGTTTGGTTATGCTTTTGTCAGATAAACCAAACAAAACATATTCTAAAAGTAGCCTAGCCTACTCTGTTAATTAAACATGCGTTTAAAGTTAACCCATACAAAGATCACCGATGTGCTACCATTACCTTTCCCAGATGTAATATTGGCAAATGTATATTGTAAGGAAACGTCCAAAACGACAAAATAACTAATTTGTATCCCTAAAGCATCGTGATGAGGGAGAAATAGATAAATGATTATGCCAGCAATATCTGTAAGATCTTTTTTCCCTTTCCCTTGTTGACTAATAAAACCGTGTCCATAAAGTTAACGCTCTCTGCCTTCTTCTCTCCTCTCCCGTCTACTATACTCTTTTTCCTCTTTTTCTGCCATTAAACCATAAATGACCATAAAATCACTCCTTGGGATCAACTTTATTTTTCTCTTCCACTTCTTTCTCTTCCCCCTCTTCCCCGTCACCGTCCTCGTTGACCTCCTCCTCAGGCTCGGCATCAGCATCCGCCTCTCCTCTCTGTCCCGGAAACTTGTCTTTGTTGTTTTCTTTTTTCCACTTCATTCGTCGATTTTGAAACCATATCTTGACCTGCCTCTCTGTGAGACTCAGGGCATGGGACACCTCGATCCGCCGCTTGCGTGTAAGATAAGGATTGAAGAGAAACTCCTTCTCCAGCTCCAGAGTTTGGTAGCGACTGTAGGTTTGTCTTCCATTTCGCCTCCCTGGTGCTTAAATTAAATAGTAAATAAGGTTAGTAAATAAGAATGAATTTGATGGTGGCATTAACATTTCAGGATGAAAGAAAAAACAACTCTCAATTAAATACTGTAGAGTAATACTGCGATTACTTAAATAAATGCGATCATCTTCGTGCATAAGATAAAAGGACATACAATAATAGCTATGATGGTTTGTATTTGGAGTCGGTTTAGCCATTGAAATGTGCATGAGCTAGAAAGTACAACCTAACATTTACTTTTTAAATTATGTAACAGGTAACTGTGTACGCAGGCACACACACACACACACTCACTCACGCACACACAACACACACAAAACATCACACACCTCACACACATAATGGATACAAGTTCTTCTGCAGATTGTGGAGGAAAGTATATTTAGGCCTAAAAAACATCTGTCTAGTATCACATTAAAAACAATCTAAACGATCTAGTCCACAAGGTTTCATTCTAACTATTTAACATCCACTAGCCTATTAGCTTGGTTTAGGGTAAGGAAATGTGAACGGGATGAACGTAGAATAGTCATGTTAGAAGCATTAAAAAGTACCTCATATTTGTTTTAAAAGTAATTTATTGTTACTGTAATAATTTGGTCATTTTGGTCATAACATTTTTAGGGCATTCTGGTTAGTAGGTTTCTATTAGATTTAGGATGCACTTAGTTGTACTTCTGGTACTTCAAATAACCATTGTTTTAACTGGATTCCTGTTGTTTTTTTTGTCATTTCAGATTTTCTCAAGCAAAACACAATCTTTATCACCAAAACCGTCGTCAAGTTAGCCAGCATTGGTTGTTAATTATTTGGGAATTATTACATGAGAACCTGGTTGTTTGTAAGAAGGTCTTACAAATACTTGCGAGAGCTATAGATAGGCTCTAATCCACTTACTTTGGGTGAAATCTATATTTGTTGCACAAAAATGTAACAAATAAATAGATACAGCCTCCATTGCTTATTACATATTTTGCTTTTACGCACGTAGGTTATATACACACACACACACACACACACACAAACACACACACATTTATAGCTATATATGAAAAAAGAACACAAAATAATTCTAACCGTGGGGTCTCATCCAAGGAAACATAAGAGTGGGAGACGAGTTCTGATTTAAATGGCCTTGTCCTTCTCCGGGGTTAGAGCCGTTAGACGATTTACAGTCTGGGTATTGCGCGAGGCTTGGCTCTTGCTGGGTACCATAAAGCGGTTGTCTCGGAAGAGCTTCATATCCATAAAATTTCGTTGCGTCTCCATGGCAAGCCAGTGCGCAAGGGTTCTGTTGGTATGCAGGGTTGGAGATCCCCGTGGTCCCATGGTGGAAAAAATCCTGGACATGATGGGACGGCTGTTGAAAGCCCGATGCAGCTGCCCCGGGTCCGTAGACCAGCGTGTGGCTACGGGCAACGCTTTGTGGGAACCTGCAGTCGTAGTAAGTTGGCTCCAGTGATTCACAGCCTTTGTATTTGGAGAAAAGAGGGTTAACAAAATATGAGCTCATTGTTTAGTTTGCATTAAACCACAGACGAGGTTTCTTCGTTGTAGAATATCCCCTTTTGGATTGTGGCAGCCTTTTGTTTAGGTTCCCAGTCGCACACAGCGCTGACTGACAAACCGGAACTAGATGGAGAAACGCTGCCCCCTTAGACAGTCTCAGGCAGCTCTCTTGCGCTCCAACACTCTTCTCTTCGAGTCTCTCTCACTATCTCCAGTATCTTCTATTTTTCAGCCTCAAATCCGGCTCATGGTGTGTGCTTTGGATGCATTGAGGTTCAAGCTGGCTTGCTCCGCGGACAGAGTCACGAGCGTTTCTTTCTTTTTTTGTTGCTTCCCACCCAACCACCCCCACCACAATTTCCCCTCCCAACACCAATCACCCCCCCCCCCCTTAATTTTTCTACAAGCTGTCAGCGGGTACGCTACATACCCCTTAAGAGGCAACATGCGCTAACCATTCTATTAGATAGAGGAGTCCAAATTGATGCATAAGATGTGAAAATTATCAAATCAAAATATCGTTGTGGTCATATTACTCTTACACGGTGCTTACATGATACATAGAAGTACACACGTATAGCCTAACGAATAGAATAAGAAGGCTTTGTTCATAAAGTCCTCATGTGTACCCTAATGTTTTACAGTTTCTGAGCCATTCCTTATATCAACAAAGGTTTAAATTGGATGCTGTTAGCCTAGACTACCATAAATACTTAGCTTGCACAATAGCACTGCTTGCGGGCCCGCTATACTGCCTGCTATGACAGTGAAACTAAACATAGAGTCCTATATAACTTTAAAAACGAGTAGACCAGGCTTAGCATATACAACATGCGTAAGTTTACTGATAATGGCGTACAATAATAAGGCTATAATGACATCTTTAACAAAATCACAAAAATATAAAAATATCTAACCCTTGTTGTTCAACATTAACCCATGCTAACCCGTGTTCATACTTGAGATATATATAGGTCTACGCGATTTCCCATGTCTCTCGCGCACTTAAACTACAGAAGGCGGTAAAACACCGTAACGCTCAAATATAAACACTACCTGTTGTGAATACCCGACTCACTGTACTGACCCTGTTAAACCTATGAGTAGATGTAGTAAATATGCCGATTGCATTAGATGTCTCGTTATTTCTGCGTACATATTGCTGGTACAATATTTATTTCAGTTGTGTGCTCATGTGGGCTTTGTGGTGTTACTGACGATTTTTACACATGATCGTAAAATAGGAAAGGCACAGAGAAAATTTATAGACTTGTCGTACAGTCTATAAATATACTGATTGCTGGTCTTTGTTGCAATTTACCGTCGTGGAAATTTGAGCTGCTGTTATAGACATATTTCAACAACAAAAACACAGAGAATAACTATAAAAACCTCACTATACTAGGCTACTATTATAATACTGCTTCTGATGTAGGCCTATAATTGCTAATAATAACATTATTATTACAATAATTATTCTTCTAGTATTATAATATTATTATTAGGATCTAGTATTAATGTTAAAATGTGTATTAGGGTAATTGATTATTGAAGCCTTTAGTGTTATTTGTCAATACATTGAAATAAAAACGTTCTTTATTTGTTAATTTTACTGGTTTGGAGATGTTTCCTTCTTAAAGTGGTTTGATATGGAAATGTGTCATATTCTATTAAGTATATATATGGTGACTATTACACGTTTATGGTGCACGGTCCACGCCTCTCCACAGGAAAACTAGGCCACACCACTGGCGTAAAAGAAGAGACAAAGAAGTGATTTAAATTGCGCTTAACTTGAAAAGTGTGATGTTTTCAAATGTTAGTCCAAATGTTAATTGAGCATCAATGTTGGTGCACATATACAGAATCAACCTAATCGATTTGCTAGCAGTTGTTAACAGTTTACAATCATGAATAATATAATCCATAACACGTATACAAAACAGCTTTAGTGTGTTAACAAATACTAGGCTAATGTTCTACTAATGTAAAGGTCATAAAATGTGGAAATGGGACATTTAGGTAAAGGAATGTACAAATGCAAAATAGACCTATCCTAGAAATAGCCTACAATTATTAGGCTATACACACAACACAAGCGCATGAAAGGTTCAACAGGCATAATCTATGTCTCCTGTACCCAGTCCTACAAGTGAGACAGTCAATTATATCACAACATTTTTTCTTAAAAATGTGATGAACGACCGAAGCAGCATTTCTTTCATCAGTAGACCTACAGACATACGCCTAGCCTTCTCCCTGTTTTTGCATCACGCAAATCCACAGCACGGAGGCACTAGCGGTACAGGCCCAAAGAGTCGGTCAACAGCGTCATCTAGTGTTAAGGTCGATCACCAACATTCAACTGCACCATGCATGGTTTTATCAAACCCACATATATTACACGAGGGGGAAAATGCAGTAGACGGCATAACAAATGTGTTGAATATGTATTTCACGATCCGTCAAATAAACTATATTAGTAGGCTTCCTACGTTTAGCGTCTGTTTTTATTTCAGTAGACTCAGGATCTTTGTTTCTTTTCATGATACTGTCCTATGGGTTGTCTGCTAACCACTATAGTAGATACATGTACATTGTCCAATGCGAATATGCTGCTTTTGACGTTGGTTTCTTCTTGCGGTCAGATAGCCTATGTCTACTCTGACCTGCCCAGAGAGGGAGCTGCCCTTAGAGTTTGGCAAATGTAGCCTAGTAGTTAGAGCGTTGGGCCAGTAACTAAAAGGTTGCTGGATCGAATTCCCAAGCTGACAAGGTAAAAAACTGTCTTTCTGCTCCTGAACAAGGCAGTAAACCCACTGTTCCCCAATAGGCCGTCATTGTAAATAATAATTTGTTCTTAACTGACTTGCCTGGTTAAATAAAACATTTGTTTTAAAGGCAGCGGCATGTTTGCGGTGGGCCCAACAGACAAACTAGCTGCAGCAAGCCCCCTTTGAACGAGCCCAACATCACCCACCGTCCCACCATTAAAACCATAAAGTAATTTAGCCCAGACGTCTAGCCAGTTAGTCGGGTTTGCTTTGTTCGTCTGCATTTGAGACAAGCAACTGAGTTCTAGCAGAGCTGTAAACGCAGCATTTTTGTCCTGTGCGGAAATGCACTGGATTGGGCTTTGAAATTACAGCATCCTGTCCGTATTGTTCGACACCACAAAAAGGCAATTTAGGCCAAGACACAGTAAACAAATGCCAGACATGGGAATTTATTTTCACGTTAGAACATTTTAATTTCGTTACCTTTCAAATAGGTCCAATGTCTCGAAATGTGTTTCTAACTGTAATTTAGTTGAGGTAAAAACATTTTTTTTTCAAATAAGCAAGTTGACTGAAAGAAGGTTTAGGTTATAGCTTTAATCCAGGATTCCAGTCGAACGATTCTTACAGGCACTAAACTCTTCCCTTAGCTTTACACACACGTAACGCTATAGGGCCTTATTCAATTTCGAAAATGTGCCAAATTGTTAAAGGTTAAAAATATCATAGTATCTTAACCAGCAGCTGTTAGTATTCCTGCTTTGAAAAAGTATTTCATGTGACACAGATGTGATAGGTCTGTGATGACACACAGGTTTATTTGTCAAATTTGCATATGAAGTTGACAACCACATTTCGGTTGTTTGTCTGTCATTTTTATCACGAAATAAATGTATATATTTTTTCCAAGTTATGAGTAATGACGGTATCTAATTTGTTCTATAAAACATTTGACTACTAAATGTTGATTTATATGTTTTGGATGTTTACAATTAGACCTAAATGTGGTTTAAATGTGGTTGTTTGTGGATACTTGTGGTGGCCCGTGCATACGTAGTGGACTTGTAAACATATATTAATGCATTCAAATATTATTTGTGTCACAACACCATATAAAAGGAGTACACAAACGTTTCGTTAAATCATATTTAGTTACATCATTGTGGTGTTGGCCTACTCGAAGTAATCACCCATTTACGGGCGCGCGTGGTAGCCCTAAGAGTCTGCCTAGCCTGGAAATGCTAACAGAAGATTAGGAAACGTTTCATCTGCTTCCAATATTCCACTTGCGGGGAAATTGGGCTATTTAAGGTATTAGAGCTGTTTCTCTCCAGGTTAACAGCAATCTGGTGTGTGTGCATTTGTGATGACATCATTAATAAACTGGCTTGGTCTATTTGAAGCGCCTCAAATGTGTGCTCTACGTCGCAATATTTTGTTTTACATTGGTTTGCACGGGTAGTAAGATTCTATGCATATCTATTTTGTTAAGAGATTGCTTGAAAATACAGAAAACACAAGAGCCTCATGATCATTTTTATATTTGAGTAGGTCTATATCTACACTTTCTATAATGAATGGCACGTGTTGTCTATACACTCAAAATAATACGAAACGCACAAATAAGTACACCGAACGGATACGTTACCACATATACACAAGACAGACATACATTTGTTAAGAGGGCAGATGTTCTCTTTCTGTACAAAATATGCCACAACACCTGCATAACATTCACAAGAAACAAACATGTAAGGAATATTCGCACGGACGTCATAAATTATGGAGGGTAGAAATTAAAATAATTCCAGTGTTCCATTCCTTATACTTTGGGACAGTTATACATTTGTTCAAAATATGTTTAATGTTTAAAATGTTCCTTATGTAAATAAACATAGAGGCCTACAGGTATCTTCACAAGTGCAAATGTTTTCTTTCCTTAAAGGCTATTTTAAACCTGAACAAGGAAAGGTGCATGTGGAGAAACAAAAAATATTTAGCATCAAACATGGAAGGTGGGGTTAATAAAAAAACAAAAACAACATCCAACACAAAATCCAACATTAAGAAGGGGGCGTCATGTATTTTGGTTTATCTTTGTTGTTATCCATGGCAATAGTGGTTATTTTACTGTGTCTGATTCTTGTTTTTGTTCTTTGTCGTTGTTGTAACCATTCCTTTATTATTGTTCTTTGTTGCGGTCGGTTTTTTCTTTGTTCATTTTCTTCATCTTCATGCGCCGGTTCTGGAACCAGATTTTGACCTGCCTCTCCGTGAGGTTGAGGACTCTTGCCACCTCATATCGACGGTCTCTGGTTAGGTACATATTGAACAAAAACTCCTTTTCAAGTTCGAGAGTCTGGTATTTTGAATAAGGGCACCGCTTCTTCCTTGTTGAACGCGCGTGAATCCAGTTTGCAACTGGGTTATCTGAAAATCAACACATAAAAACAGATAACACATTATCAGTCAGCAATAATATCAAAGTTGAAGCTATGACGCATGATAAGGCCTTGTACTTTTGGGTCTCCAAAAGCTATGCTAGATCTCAGAGGTAGTGGTGGTCCCTCAAATGTATTAGTAAATATAATGTTGTAGGAAACAAACGTCAAATGTATCTTTTAACGTTAGAACATTTAGTGTTGCTCTTCCAGCTTTTCCCTTTCTTGGACTTCTGAGAAATGCCGTCGTAAAATACTCAATGCCTATTCGCTTTATAGGCCCATAAAAACGGCCTGTATTTCAAGCCTTACATCCAGTGAAAGTCCCTCGAATATGTTGCAAAAATTCCTCAACTGTTGGAGTTATATCGACATTCGGTTTGGAATGGAAAAAGATTATGTAGGATGACAACAGACAACATACACTTACGCTACACCGCGTGTTCATGTGTTGCCATGCTACTGTAGTTCCTTATCAGGGTTTCTCTTTGGTGTTTTTCTAGGGAGGATCCAGTTTTACTGGATATACTTGACATAGCAACATAATATCTCTTTAAAATATAATTGTAGTTTATTTACTAGTAGACTATGGGGGATATAGTGGCATAGTCTACTAGCATCGTAAACCATAGTGGCCATACAACATGGTTTATAATGATTATTAATATTGACAGTCCCAATTCTCGGGCAAAAAAGTATTTGGCATCTAAAACAGATTTGCTGAGATGCGGCCATGTTGCATAGTCCCTCAAATTTACAACGTCCATAGGTTTTTCGAGTAGTCCCCTATTTTATAACCCGCTCGTCGTTTTATAGCCCAATCCAAATAGCGTTTGTCTCTTTACAGTCCCTCAAGGTAGCCCCCCTAGCCGAGTAGATTCAGTCGAGGAAAGAAAGGGGGATGAAATTGTGGCAGAGAGACGCTATGATCTAGCTCTAAACCAAATTAAATGAACACAGACAGAATCTCTTCCAAACTACTCACATTCCCGGTTTTGAACAAGGGGCTCGAACTTACTCGGGTCTAATTCTGGCTTCTCGTCTTTATGCTTCCCGAAAGCCAAAGGCTCGGTCTCAGGAGAATGGATGTTTGGATGGGTCTTTTCTCGGATGTCAGCGGTGGTGCAATATATATAATCCGTGTAGGTGCGTCCGTTGGAGGCGAGGCAGTCACTGGCTCGATGCTCCTGGAAGGCGTCGGGCTTCAGCCCATAGTGTCTGGCGTTGGCAGGGTAGCCTGGAAAGGACATTGCCCCCGAGATCGGCTCCAGCCATGACCGCACATACCTTGAGTCCGTTCCTAGATGAGGTTGATGGCTGTATGGATGGTAGACCACTGAGGACTGGGAGTGAACAGGGGTCCAGGATGTAGAGAAAACGGATGGTTTAGAGGCAAAGCTGCAGGAGGGATAGTCACCACACTCCGATACGAGGGACGTCGGACGAGGGCCGGTAGGGTGCGAACCAGAACCCGAGAATCGAGCCGCAATAACATCTTCGCTTTCGTGGTTTATCAAGGAATCTACATAATAATTACTTAAGGGAACCGTGGCCGACATGTCGATGCTGCCCCTCTATTTTACATGCATCCGATTATTTTTTGGAGCGTATGTGTACTTTTTTATCTACCCATAGAACAATCAAGGCAGGTAATTATTTCTCAAAGCTTCCCCGGCTGCTATTGGCTGCCGAAGCAACACGTGATTATATTTACCCCCCAAAAAATTGCACTGTGGATCAATGCGCGAGTTATCCTGGCATAGCATTGGACTAGACATGGATTATAAAATCATATTCAGATGTTTTTTCCCTGGATGCATAAGAGGTAAATTCAACAGTATTATGTTCTGACGTTGATCAAATAGCATCAAAAATGAGTAGAATATGTGAAACTAGTCGTCAAACAGGCTGGGGTTGGCTAGGTATGAAATCGTAGGCACTATTTGCTGATGTAATCAATCTCTGTCTAATGTCTCCGTAGTCCAGTTTTATGCGCGAATAGACTTAGTTCAGTAGTAAAATGGATCATTAAACTCACTCTCTAACACATTAGGCTTTGAATTATTCTGCGTTTTTCATTGTATAACCGTATTTATCTTTTAATTTGGAGAAAATATAGTTTACTTGATTTTATTTTATGAAGAGCATATATAATATTGTACATTCTATCCTACTACCATTGCAAAAAAATGTATATACAAGAGAAAAGTTTGCACAGACAACAAAGAAGCAGAATTGGGATATCCCCCCCCCCCCCCCCCCATATGATGTTTGGATAGATAGAGGAAAGAGTTACTACTGCGATGCTTGAAACTTGGCCAACTACAGCGGCTATATTCGACAAGTGGCAGTGCATGTTTTTATGTCCTTCAATAAATGTTTACGAGGACCATTTGATTGTTCATAAACGTGTCGTTAATAAAACTACAGTCGAGTTCCTAGCTTAACATAAAACCAACACTGGAACAGTGAGGACAGACAGCAACGACAGGGACTAAGGGATTTTTGTGCTGCAATGGAGATGAGATATTGGTTCAAGGAATAATCAGGCTAGAGATGTAGGCTTGCAACAAGAGGAATACATTTTCTTGTTTTGTGAGACTAATATGGCATACACTGATCTATGATCCGAGAATAAGCCTTTGTGTTGTCATATATGCCTAGAGAAGAAGTCTACGAATACTCTAATAGCGCAGATAAACATATTAATCAAATCAAATTGTATTTGTCCAGTAATTTTTTTAGCAGGTGCAGCGAAATGCTTATGTTTCTCCAACAGTGCAGTAATACTTAACAAAACAAAATGTGCATTTGTGTATTCCGAATGTGCATTTGTGTATTCCGAATGTGCATTTTCTCATCTCAGTCATGTATAGGCATATCTAAAAAATAAAATGCAAAATCACATTTTATTTGTCACATGCTTCGTAAACAACAGGTGTAGACTAACAGTGAAATACTTACTTAATTAAGGGTAATTTTCCAACCACGCAAAGTTAAAGATAACGATACAAAAAAAGCTTGATTCAGATTAACTGCGACAACGACGACGGACTTGACTCTAAGGGATAGTGGGGTGGTTAGTGGATAAGGGTTGACATTGGTGATACATGTTGCAATTCGTTGTATGCATGCTATGGTAAGACACATACTTTAATAATCAAAATATTCCATTTGAGCTTTTGCAGTCTAAACGAATAACATACAATAATGCACAATGTTGCCTCCAAAATGACAAACTAGATATAGCCTATTATCTCAAATGTAACTTTTGAATAGTAGATTGCTATTGTATTCGTCAAGGGGACTATAACGATGGCCCCTTCGACTGTATCTTATTTTTTTATTTGACAACTGCTAGTGTGAAGTCATTGCGTTGGTGACCTCCAAGATCAAGGGAGGTCATTCGTTTTTGCTTTAAACTGAATAAATGTATGCAAACTTACATCTCAAAATGTGATTATTTAATTATCTCACTAACTACTGCATCATTTGAACTTCCTGTAATTAAAACATGTATATGCTGTACAGCATCCTTAGATTTTGAAGTGTATTTCTCTTTCATGGCTCTTTGGTTCAGATTCAAGCATGAAATATGAACACCTAATAATTATGTAACCTGTAGCAGGTGTTTGTGTAGTACAGCATGGTCTTACGGTATTATGGATGGTGGTGAAGAAGGCGACTTGCAAAGTTAGGCAATGTAATTTTTAGGTTGTGTTACAACTTGTGTTTTAAATATTGTGACGAGTAATCCATATATTCTTATCAATACGATGAGACTAAATATCAAGACAGGTAAATAGAAAGTATTTTGCTCAAATTAAAAAGCATAAACCTTGAGCTCACTAACGTTGAGTATTTTCTCATACACAGTTAACATTCAGGCTCAATGAGAGCACAAGCCTATTTTAACCCTAGGGGTTACCCATTATATCAACACCATGAAATCCTAAATATAGCGTATCTATTATAGCCAAGGTAATCTTTCATTAACAAAAGTCTAAAATACATCTATCTGTCATACTGTATTTCAAACCAATGCGTAATGGACGCTCTATAATTTTCCGCATAAAAGGCAGCCGGTACTAATGAAACTAATGAACTATTCACAATAATATCTACATTTATATGTGGTTAGGATCAGATCGGTTAAATTACAGCTGGTCGGCATTTTGCAACACGTTTTGACTAAACAGATCTTCCTCATACAGCCTTGGAAAAGGGTAGGCTATTGTTTAGTGATTTAATTTATCATTTTATTAGTATAAATTACATTCATTTATTTAAACGGATACTTCGGGATTTTGGCAATGAGGCCCTTTATATACTTCCCCAGAGTCAGATGAACTCGTGATTACCACTTCCATGTCTGTGTGTCCAGTATGAAGGAAGTTTAAGAGGTAGCTTCACAATCCAATGCTAACTAGCGTTAGCG
The DNA here is from genome assembly GCF_013265735.2 of Oncorhynchus mykiss. Taxonomy (NCBI): domain Eukaryota; kingdom Metazoa; phylum Chordata; class Actinopteri; order Salmoniformes; family Salmonidae; genus Oncorhynchus; species Oncorhynchus mykiss. The sequence goes on from NC_048573.1 coordinate 64,723,085, forward strand.
CAATGACTGGAAGTCTATGGGTATCTGCTAGCATGCTGGTAGATACCCATAGAGCCAGTAGACTATCTGCACGTATATCTAAGACACAGAGCAGTTTGAGTCTTGTTCAGTATTGTTAGCCACATATGAAATTAATCTACCAATATTAATCTTGGAATTGCCTATTGAATGGAACATTCACAGGACAAATGTAATTATATCAGGAGACAAATACTAATTTGAGCATGGTTATTCCCTTATTTTTGTCATTACTTTGCTTTCTTGTTATTTATGTTTGAATGTATTTATTGTCCTAATGATTATTGATAATAAAATAAAATATCCAATGTATGTATCCTGGTTTTCATAACATTTTGTGGATACTAGGCTTATTTCCTTTTCTGTTATTGACCATACTTTGAATTCTCTGATAACTTCAGGCTATTAGCCTATTGGCGTGTTGCCTGTGTCGTGACAGCTATTGTTATGATGCTATATGTAGGCCTACTGATAGAATAAACTACGCATAATGCAACCCCTGATTGGAAAGCCTAGTATAGAATTACTGTAGAATCACTTCAAGTACATTTCATGATATGATACGCTAGAGCAATCCATATGCTGTGCGACCCAAATGCGCTCTTTCGCACATCACCATGATCATTTTTATTTATCGTTTGTTCTGGTTAAATCAAAAGAGCCTAACTAAATTGCCAAATATGTTGTATTTTCTCCATAGCCTACTTTATCATCCCTAACAATGTTATTCTATCAAATTCCACTAATGTTGTACATGTATCTTGGACATTCAATATTAGGAAATGCTTTGAAATAATGTATTTACACTGACTGTCAACTTGTGGTTTGACATTTGTTTAGAGCAATGGCATTGGAATTCATTGTCCAAATATGGTGAATTAGTTAGGGCGAGGGCTGCAGGAGATGAAAAGGTGCCGACTGTCACCGTAGACAACAGTAGTGTCCAAAGGCACTGTCGTCTCAGTGCAGGGGTCAGACTGCAATATAATTTTAGCAGTCGGATTCCCAACTCTTCATTCAGAAATGCTACAAGAGACGCTTATTAGAAATCCATATTTTTTTTGCGCATGCATGTTTCAGTCAATCAATAACCAAAAAATAAGGCTACTGTTTACGATACATAGGCCTACTAGCTAGCCTACATAATAACGACCTTAAGTTGGTGATGTAATTTCCAATAAATACGAAGGGAAACAGTAAAAAAAAGTCCCTTTCCGCTTTGTTAGTAGGTCTACTTTGCGCACTAATATGTTTAAATAAAAAATCATCAGAATCCATAGAACCATTTTTAATTTGAAATGTGATTAGATATTGACCTACTCCTAAATAATTTGGGAATTTTTAAACGTCTTATGTAACATTATATGGATCAACGTCATTGTTGGAAACTATGATGGCAAATGTGTGGAGCTAAAATAATTCAAATCAGGAGGATAGTATACTGGCTAACTAGAATTTGAATCCACATTTTTCCATTAGTAAATTCTAGGTTTGATCTGAACCCTGCATCCATGTCGCATAACCAATTAAGATTTTTCTGAATTAATTGTGAAAATATCGTATTACAGTCATCAGTTTATTCACGTGCATTACTACATGATACATATATTTAGCCTATATGATACATATATTTGAACAAGGGACATGTTGTTGTATTGTCAAAGCTAATTTGAATTGACAAATGAATAGGCCTATACAGTTCAGAATTGTCATGTTGAACTCGTACCCTCAAACATGTATGTTGAATCACCAAGGTGTCTATTTGGAAACTATTCAGGGAACATATTGTTATTCTGATAAATAACAGAAACGTAATACCGTCCAAAAACATTCACATACAGTAAGTATATGGTTAAATTAAGGCCACTTGGAAAACAAGTGTTATAATTCATACTTTTAAGTGCTATCCTCTGGGTCCACATTGTACATTCTGTTGTATATGTTTTTTTACCCAAATAAATTAAATTCAAGGCAACAGCTAATTTAGGGAAATTACGGATGAGGTAGGTCTATGAGTTACCCCAAATACTTCAAATAGCACAATAATCTTTAGATGCTACAAAATCTGCCATAAGATTTTCCTTTTCATGACGCCCTTCATGACTAAATGGTTATAAAGCGTTATAACACGTCACTTAATTTAATTGGTTAATTAATAATAAACCCAGACCACTAGTAGAACAGCCAAGTGCTTCTTCCCGTGTCAGATCACAAAAGATAGGCAGAATGAAAGTTTAAAGGCCCAGTGCACTCAAAAACGTGATTTCCATGTATTTTACATGTATTTCCACACTATGAGGTTGGAATAATACTGTGAAATTTAGAAAATTATGCCCATGGCCTTTTAGTGTAAGTGCTGTTTGAAAAGATCATCTGGAATTTCAGTATTTTTTTGATGGGATGGAGTTTTGGCCTTCTATGGTGACATCACCATGCATAAATTAGTTAATAGACCAATAAGAAAGATAGTTCCGAACCTCTCTGCCAATAAGAGGACATTATAAGAGTTCCTCTCCCCACTAAAGACCACTCCTAGACAGTCCTAGCAAAATTCTTGCTTGAGAAATTGCCCTTTGTTTATTTTTGACCATTTTAATTGAAAACAATCACACTAAGGAACTAAATTGCTACCCAGAAATAATTGTATAATGAGCTAAAAACGGCTGCATTTGAACTTTACGGGTCTTTACTCCATACCCGAATGACATTGCTCATCCTAATATTTATATATTTCTTAATGCCATTATTTTACTTTTAGATCTGTGTGTATTGTTGCGAATTGTTAGATATACTGTACTGTTGGAGCTAGAAACACAAGCATATCCCTACACCTGCAACAACATCTGCTAAATATGTGTATGGACCAATAAAATGTGATTTGATAACAAACTAGCACATTCTGAAGAGAGATATAGCTGGTTACTGAGGTGTAGATAGCTTATTTTTACTGCCCAAAGTTATGCAGGTGGGGCGGCAGGTAGCCTAGTGGTTAGAGCGTTGGGCCCGAAAGGTAGCTGGATCGAATCCCCGAGCTGACAAGGTAAACAAACATCTGTTATTCTGCCCCTGGACAAGGCAAACCCTCTGTTCCTCATTGTAAATAAGAATTTGTTATTAATTAAATAAATGGTTGAATGCAATCATCGTTGTAATGGTCATTCATTATATATTTTACAAACTGCTAAACAGTATTAACAATATTTAAACCAATTCTGATGTAATCAATGTGCTTGCACTGCGTGCCTGCTTGTAGTTTAAGGAAGGGGGTTTTGAATGATCCATGTTGCATTTGAACATTTTACACAGTATAGGCATAGGCCTAATTGAACGTTTTACTGCAGTGGGCTATATCAGGGTCACAGAGTGTTTCTTGGCAGTCTTAAACAAATCTACTTTGAAACAAGTATACACCTCACACACATGGTTATGGCCTAAAAAAAGAAGACACCTGTACCATGTCAGATATAGTATTCCATTTTTTGTTTGCATTCCAACATTACACTTTAAATACATCACAGAAGACTGAAAGATAACACAAACGTATGACATAGAAAGAACAGATTTTTGGTGGGTTTAAAAAACATTACGGCGCCTTTTTTAAATTAAGTTTATTAATTATGAAATTATGAAAATTATTGTCTATAGTGTCTGTATAGTATATTATCACCTCATAACACTGATAATATTCGACAATTCATAAAATTCATAAAATGAACAACGCATGGACACACACACACACACACACAGACACACACACACACACACACACACACACACTAAGGTTACACTAGGCTACTTGCCACTGTGATGCACCATTTCGTTTCAGAATATAGGCCCACCGCAAATGCTTGAATCCGGTACGAGATACCTCTGGTTATGCCTATTGAGATAGCAGTAATCATGCACACATTTTGTTTTGCCATCACACAACAATCAGTGCTAGCCGCTCTCACACGATCCAGCCTTACATCAGCCAGCATTAGGCCTACACATACCCAGACACACGGATGGTTGTGACAATGAGTTAGCCTTTATTAATAGTTAACAACTAGTACTTACCTAGCCGCTCACAGACAGAGACTGTAAAGACATGTAACAAATACCTCCATTAGCCTAGCTATTCCCTTATTTTCTTCTTCCGTGCTCCACTTGTTTTATAATTTAAAATTGGTTAATCAAATGCCACTGTGCAGTTGCTGACAGCATGCTATTTTCTATTGAAATTGCTATTAATTTGATAAATAATAACTTGTGGACAAAAGAGGCAAACGTATTATCCATGTAACGAGAACCTTTATTTAAAAAAGTTGCTACATACGTGCGTAATGGCTGTGCGTAATTGTGCGTTAGTGCGTAATTGTACACTAGCGCGAATTACGCACGTCTCAGTGTGTAAGCAATGTGTGTTTCCTGTGGGTGCTATTTGGAGTGGTGTAAACTCTTTGTCAGTGATGCATTCCAGGGGGAGACGCCTATTCACTAAACTGAATGAAAATGACTTTGGATTCCAGACGGTCTCTGCGAGTTGCACTTACTGCTGTGATGATGGGGGGTTGAGAAAACAACAAGACAAAATCGCGAAAGAAAATATAAACACATGCTCTCCCAGAGAGGGGACGTTGACTGTGCCATGTAAAAAGTTATTGGCTAAACATGAAATAATTTCAACATTAAATCATTTTGTTGTGTATTATGAATACAACACACAGATGATATTCCAAATAAAATGGATAACACATGTTTCTCGGCCACGTCTTGTCATTTGGGTCATGTGAATGAAATCAGTTAGATTATTACCACAAACATTTCAAAATAAATTAAATTAAATTAAATCAACCTATATGGCCCAACATTCCAATGCTGATAACTTGACATAACCTAGTTAACTACATGAATGATTCATAAAGAATAATAACATAACAATTGCGAAATAAAATTTGCCCAAAAATGCAATAGGAACAGGGCATAATACATAAATATATATAATGTAATATTATGTAATATTATGTAATATAATGTAATATACCCAGCGCATTTCATCTATAGGCTAATCTACCCAGTTCCTTTCCATTGAATGAACATTTTGTAAATGATTCGATTTTTTTTATTCACGACTTCTTCCTCTGGACGCATTATAGTCTAAATCCAGTCTATGACCAAGTTTCTTGAATCAGAACACGTTTTGTCTTTTGAGAAAGTTGAGGAAACGGAAAAAAACAAAGGAACTGTGGCGGCAGGTAACCTAGTGGTTAGAGCGTTGTACTAGTAACCGAAAGGTTGCTAGATCGAATCCCCGAGCTGACAAGGTGAAAATCAGTCCTTCTGCCCCTGAACAAAGCAGTTAACCCACCGTTCCTAGGACATCATTGAAAGAGAATTTGTTCATAACTGAGTTGCCTAGTTAAATACGATAAAAATGTAATGGTAAATATATTATGACGATGGAGTCATTTCCCCTTGATTTAAACAGGTCGCAAATGGTCAGGTCAGAAAAACCTACGGGATATTCAAAGGTCCATTATGTTAACCCAAATACACACAGTGCCACAATCAGAAAAATACTGGACTATGTGTACCAACGAACACTTACATTCAGAAGAAGATTAAAGAGCCCACATGAATACAACATACATTGTTTCCAGCTTTAAGATCAATAACATTTTACACATTTTAGAGAAAATAAAATTATGTCAACATTTGGCTGGCTGGCCTGATAGCCATGTGATCTTTAGATGGTGGCCGACCAAGCTAAGCCTGTAAAGGACATTCCCATCATTTCATGGTCTAGAAACCAAAACCCAACCTAAACCAAAATCAGGGGAAACCTAACCAAAAACCAGGAACAAAATGATAAGGCAACAATAGCGGTCTAACGTCTACCCCATGTCGTTTACAACTCATTCTCCATCTGAGAAGCTAGAGTACGATTTACAGCCCGCCACAAACATGAGAGCCGGGGAGAAAAAGTGTCCGTCCCGGCTATTAAAGCTCCAGTTCATTTACAATGCCATTTGTGATGATTTCAGTCAGAGCCTAGGGTGTAATTTAAAGGAAAGTGTCGCCCTTGATGAAGACGAACTGACGTAATCAAGGCAGTTTCTTGTTGCGGAGCCAGGAAGCGAATCCCAACAACATGAAACTACCTAAACCACGCTTCAGCTGCGCGAGACGTGGTGTTCCAACCGGAAGGGAAACGAAATAAACAGCAAAAATATTCAAAGCCAAGTAAGGATTTTATTGTATGTCTACAATAACATAGCTATTACCCAAATGATATTCTTGCCTCTCTCATGCTATGCTAAATAGGCTTATCGTGTAAACTATTAATATAAGAATAATACACGGTGTCTAAAAATGCCGAACCAATAAATGGGAAAGCTCGTTAGACAAAATGCTGAAGAACATCAGAATATGTCATAAACTGTTCTAATGTCTCCAGAAATGGCAATCATGTAGACATAAAAGACAAGACCAGTAGCAGCAATAACAAGAGCTGTCAACCAAGCGCCTTTGGCTGAGCAACCGGCGGACATAGGCTACTCATCTCAAAATAACAGTAGAATAAATATCTATTTGTGTCCTACCTTGCATTTCCTCACACACACTCTGTCGTCGTGGTCCTCATTTATCCATGCTGTCCTTGTTGTCGTTGTAATTGTTGTTGATAATCATCCATCTGTTTCCTTTCTTGCTGAGATGCAGTATCCACAATAGAAGGCTGCAGCCTGCCTCCGTAGCAGAGGGAACCCCCCGAGCGCATTCGTTCTATCCAGTAGGCATAGCAGACCCTCTCCTATGTGTAGAGTAGCCTGTCCCTCCTCTCCTCCACACACCTTTAAACGATGCATCTTAACTGCAGCAGCCAGCTAGCACATTATATTTGCAGATCATAAAATCCACCCCTAGCTGGGCGCTTCTACCACGAGACGATTCTGACGTTAGAATTTTATGACCTTGACTTACAGTGCTCACCTGGATAATAATTAAATCAACGTAATGGTCTCTCTCCTATTAAAACGGCCATGATCTTCCCAATTTCTCTTATCCGCAGCCTCTCTCTCATTCCCTCTCTTTCTCTCTCTCTTAACATAGTGCCAAATGGATAATAAGGGGAAGGACAAACTATATTTTCTATAGGAATAATCAACGGGACAAATATGACGCGAGCAACAATGTGGATGCAAAAAGTCCAGTGCAAGAATAGCCTATGACACATAGCAGCAGAAAACTAAAGGCAACACGATGAAGCTAGGGAGTAAGAGGACATTGCTCGAGAACAAACAAAACGAATATTTTTTTCAATTCCAGCAGTTCTAAGCTGCTTGAGTGTTGGTGTTCATTACAGGCCTTCACTTATATATTTGCTTTATATAACAATGGAAACGGCACCGCTATTTAATGTTCATGTGTTGAAAGGCAAACTCAAGTGCTGAAGTCCTTCCTTCATTAAGTCGTGTACTCTTGGGTATCGTTGAAATATTGTCATTGTATGACGAAATACGTGTGTGTGTGTGTGTGTGTGTGTGTGTGTGTGTGTGTGTGTGTGTGTGTGTGTGTGTGTGTGTGTGTGTATGTGTGTGTGTGTGTGTGTGTGTGTGTGTGTGTGTGTGTGTGTGTGTGTGTGTGTGTGTGAGTGTGTGAATGGAAGAGTTTTATAGATAATATAATTTCAGGTGAAGTTGTAGGCCGCCATAAGATGATCCCGACCCCGACTTTCACTATTGAGTTTCTTGAGCTTCATCCTTCGGTTCTGGAACCAGATCTTTACCTGTCTATCGGTCAGATCGATACTCTTACTGATCTCCAGACGGCGCTCGCGAGACAGATACATGTTAAACAAGAACTCCTTTTCCAGCTCGAGCGTCTGATGCTTCGTGTACGGGCATCTCTTCTTCCGTCCAGTTTTGGCTTTTAACCAGTTTCCCGGAGCATTTTCCAATGTAAAATCATCTGTAAACATAAAAACATGGAAAAGGTGAGCATAGGCCTACTGAAGTTCTACTTCCATGTTCAAGACAGACTATATCAGAAATACTGCATTCCAATTGGTCTGCGTCAGGTCTGCACTGCCGCACCGCAATGTCTGGACGGTCTCTGCCAGTCTTTATCTCAAATGCACATTCAAGTTCTTGAGCTTGAATCAAATGTCCACGCTCTTTAAATACACGGGTTTAATAAGTACCTATTTTTTTACTTTCTTGGAACGCTTGGAACGAAAATACAAATAGTTTAAATTGAAACATAATTTAGGCCTATTTATTTTGACGGGATTCTACAGTGTCTGTCCCTGTGCTATTGGCCTACAGACAATATACAAGCCCAGACACCATGTAGCCTTTATGTGGTTTGAGGCTATAGGGGAACTATACAAGCCCAGCCACCATATAGCCTTTATGTGGTTTGAGGCTATAGGGGAACTATACAATCCCAGCCACCATGTAGCCTTTATGTGGTTTGAGGCTATAGGGGAACTATACAAACCCAGCCACCACATAGTCTTTATGTGGTTTGAGGCTATAGGGGAACTATACAATCCCAGCCACCATGTAGCCTTTATGTGGTTTGAGGCTATAGGGGAACTATACAAGCCCAGACACCATGTAGCCTTTATGTGGTTTGAGGCTATAGGGGAACTATACAAGCCCAGACACCATGTAGCCTTTATGTGGTTTGAGGCTATAGGGGAACTATACAAGCCCAGACACCATGTAGCCTTTATGTGGTTTGAGGCTATAGGGGAACTATACAAGCCCAGCCACCATATAGCCTTTATGTGGTTTGAGGCTATAGGGGAACTATACAAGCCCAGCCACCATGTAGCCTTTATGTGGTTTGAGGCTATACGGACACGCAAATTAGATTGGAAATAGTTTAATATTTATTACGCATATTCCATATTTCAGGGTACATGAATAACATGTTTTTTAGTCCCAACTCTTCGATTGCTTATTAAATGCCCAACCTTTTTAAACGATTGATGAAATGAATTCAAACAAAAGAGGAGAATATAAGAAAGGCATCTCTGGATCATCAACGGTTTTATTTCGCCCCTAAAAGACGACGCAAAGGGAATAATATAGGGTTAATGAATAGTCCATAATACCAAAAGGAAGGCTACATTGTAGCAGTTAAAATAACCCGATGTGTGGCGCATTTAGCCTTCAAATAGCGGTACCGGAAAATATGTAGTCGACACTGTTGAGAAAACAAACAATTGGTTATTTTTTTAAGCAGTATAGCAGCATAAATTAGTCAAATTTCAACTGGAAAGTTATGGGGACTATAATGATGGTTGCATTTTAATGGTTGTTTTGTTGAATCTTAGTTGTATAATCATAATAACTATAATAATAATACATTGAACATTCGTTAACAATATATATATATATATATATATATATATATATATATATATATTCACCATTTGTGTTTCCTTGTATACGCTATCTATCCACCATAATAATTAAAATGCCGTTTAAGCTTTTTCTCAATCAAAGATCTCATGTAAGGAAAGTAGTATTACCTCTCCATCTTTATGAATGTTATTTCAGTCTAAAAAGTCAATCGCAGGCCTACACTGTTTTACCAAAAACAGTAATTATGGAAATTGAGGCGTGTGTGTGTTTGTCTGGTCTATCTGTTTTACGGTGCACGCGCGTTATGAGTGTGTGATCTTGTTAATTTCAATGATAACTGCCCAACTCACCTTCGCACATTAAATAGAAAGGTGATAAGTGCCGTGACCACAGTAACCCCTGCTAGGCCAGACCGTGAAATGCCTGTCCAGAATATCTCCGATATATACATAGCGTAGATATACAGTAGCAAACCAACAATATAAAAACCAAAACACTGAATGACATGCATGCAGAGGATATTTTAGTATACTCTCTAGCAGAGGCTTTATTGTAGGATTGGAAGTACATTGCACTGTGTGTGTGTGTGTGTGTGTGTGTGCGTGTGTGTGTGTGCGCGCGCGTGAGTGTGCGTGAGAGAGAGAGAAGGAGAGAGAGAGAGAGAGAGTGGGGGGTGGGAGCTTTCTGGATTACCTTTCAATTCGTCAGAGTTATCAGAACAACTGTCAGTCTTTGCACTCTCTTCTTTCTTGCGCTTTCGCTGTTCTTCCTCTTCGATGCCTGTTTCCTCGCTAACTTTCTCCTGCGTAGATTTGTTAACCGTTGATTCTCTTGGTGATTCAACAGATGTCGTCACCGGTGCCAAAGACGCAAAGCCTGTCCCGAACTGCTCCTCTCGCTGTTCCCTGCTCTCTCCTGGGTATACCCGTCTTACTCCTCCATAACATTCGGACACCTCCGAGACAGCGGTTTGGTCCGTCTGGCTGCTGCTATTGTTCCCAATCTGAATGTAAGTAGCCGACTCTGTATTGTCAGTATTAGCCCTGCTGCTACTGTCACCCTGATACAGACAACAGAACGCCTCCTTTTTGACGTTGTCGATTGGAAACGAACACGGATGTAAACTGGACTGGGCAACAGGTTGCTCGTCACTGTTAGTTTTAGAAACAGAGGTCCAAGTGCCCAGTTGGGATGACAGGTAAAGCGCATCTTGGTAGGAGCCGAGAGGGTGGCTACTCGGAGGAACCTCGTCTTTTTTGGGAAGGGGCGATCCAACTACTCCAAAATGTCTCATCATTGAGCATCCATACTCAGATGCAGCCGAGTGGATGTACATTCCTGGGTTGCTGCTGGAGAAGCCCTCGCCTCTATAGGAAGAAGATGATCCTCCCATCAAAGAATCCATCAGGAAATGACCGGCAGCAATGTTATCCTGGCATGACATTATTTTTTATTGTTGGTGTTGTTGGTGTCTTTTGTGTTCCTGTGGTAACGGTTTTTCTCGAGGAGAATAAGGACAGTAGGACACTGACAACTTTTTGGAGCCAAAAATATCAGCAACATAATTATGGATTCTTGGAGCTCCATGTCATGTGATTTTCAGACCAATAGCGGCGTGGAAGTGGCATTGACGCTCCAGACTAAGGTGACGTCAAAGCGGTCAAGTTGTTAAGCAAATTGATTTTTGTACGGTGAAAGGGCGTCACCTAGCGGAGAGATTTAGGGGGAAAAACCATGGGAGGAAGGAACAAAGGGGTGGAGAAAATATTTTGCAATCAGTTACGTGGGTATAGCCGAAATGAAATATAGTTCAATGAGTAATCGTTAAGATAGGCTAACATAAAAACAAGACCGCGCAAATAATTCGATAAATATGATTCTTTCTTGGAAGTCGCTGCAAACGCCACTATAGAAAAGTCACTTCGTTCTGGTATTCGTCAATACATTAAGACAATCCAATGGACGTACATATTATCAGCCCCACTCTCGGGTAGGCCTAGACTTGTTAGGCAAACTGATTTTCATAAGAGGTAGACTTTGCATTAAGCTAACCTATACAATCAAATAACTGTAGCTTAGTCGTTGTTGCACCAGCAGTAACACAAGAACGTTTGTTCGATTAAAATCTATTTAAAATGTTAACCATTGTGAGTATTCCAAAGTGTATTTTTGTCTTTAATTACTTTAGCAGCCCTATTTTTCTAGAGCATTTTACGGAAGTGCTATTCCTTGTATGTGTACTCCTAGAAGTCCTAGTAACGCCTAAGCATATTTCGGTGTTTTTTTAATCACCAAAAGCTAGAACATTCAATTAAATATGGCCTCTATGATCCATCTACAATTTATCAGGAGTCCATTAAGAATGGTTCGTGGCAAAATCTTTTTCTTTACGTTTAAAATGATATCAAGGATTATTATAGTTCTGGCCTTTCTTTTCCACTCCAACTCGTTTGTAATTCGTGTGTAATATGTCATTCATATAATTGCAGGCGTGATATCAAACTGAGGGAGAAAAATGAACATTTATGCCACGTGTAAATTGTTTATTGAAGACAAAGGACCAGAACTTTTCTAGACAAATATCAAGTGTAATTTCATGTGTACATGTAGACTATTAAGCAGACATTTGTGTAGGTTTTTTTTAATTTAGTACTAATTGAAGCTTCGACTCAGACATTCTTAAATCCATTGCGAATATATATGTTGTTACATATATACTATATTCTATAGTTTATACCCATTCTTAGAAAAAACTAATCTGGATAGAACCAAAAACGGTTCCATGCTTGCTTCATATATGGCACCCCTTAAGGTTCAATATATAACCGAAATTGGGTTCCCAAAGGTTCTATATCGATTAATTCCATTAAAGAACCCAAATGGAACCCAAAGGTTCTATGTGGAACCAGTTTTGGTTCAGTGAAGAAGAAGCCATGCGGTTCTGATCAAAGAACCCTACTAAATTGTCCTGTATAGAACCTTTAGGGATGCCATATATGAAGCAAGCAATATAACCTTTTTGCTTCTACTCAGAACCTTTTTTCACAGAGCGTACGTACCGTCGTTTCCCCATGAAAATAACGTCCTAGCATTTAACACGTTGCATAACAATAGGGCTCTAGTTCATGTTTTCTGATATTGATAAACCAAGGCGAAAGTAACATTTTAATTTTGAATTCATGTTTTTTTAAATGGCTATCCATAAGGCATATATATGTCTAGTGTTTTGTTGTTTTATACTCGAATATATATCCTCAACACGATTGATATTCCCATTACTAAGGTAATATATAGGGACATCGACAAAACAGTAGGCTACCAGGTTTAGCAACTACTGCCAAACAATGCAGGGCCCCTTGTGTGTTGAGTGTTGTTATTGCTCGTGTGTTGGCTATGACGCTTTATAATGAAAGGGGCAATCCAAACTCTTTAAAAATATATATGTTTCATCACGAGCAATGATAAATAGGGATTATCAGACTTTGCACGTCTTGTATTTTAAACGGATGCAAAAATGTAACAATGGTTACTAGGCCTATGTCTCATTTGAATTGGAACGTTGAATGAAAAACGTGTCCGTGAATTTCGAGGTTGTTTAAGTCTGGCCCATCGGCCCACGACTTCTTCTGTTCCTTAAGTCTAATTCAGATAACACCAGAGCAATTTCAGTTGCATAGCAAAAAGTTCAAACGAACCGGATGAAAAAGGTTTAAGCATATTGACAATTAGAGACGCTTTGATTAATTTCGAAGCAAATAACAAATAGTCTAGCTAATAGCCTAACAGACATTCATGTACATTATTCATGTTTATGTATATTGAATGGTGTGATGCCAAGGCCATTTTCACCTAAAATAAATAATATTAGCTAAATGCTGTGGCCTATTTCAAATAGGAAGATTATGCTAATGCATATAGGCTGTGGAGAATGCTGATATTTCTCCACCAACCACTAAACGTTAGAAGTAATACCAGACTGTTTTGATTGGTTTCCTCACCTGTCCATCATTTCACCATCTTGTTAGAAATGGAATCCAGGACTCCCTTCAATCAGATCCGCTTTAGCCAACATCTGTATTGGGGTTGTTTTGGCGTTGTCCGAGGTGGAACTGCGTTAGAGCTATCAAATCCACAAGCGGCTCCTGGGCAAATCCATGCGGCCTTGTTTACAAGTTGGAACCCTGGAATGTGAGATGTAATCTACACCTCCATTAGGATGATAGAAACCTTCATTATTTCGTTTAATGAATTTCAATTTGAGCGTCATTATTTCTATAACGCCTAAACTTTCTCATTCTGAACTTCTAACGCGAGTGAGCTAACGCAGCTGCTCACCGTTTTGACAGCTCCAACGCAGCTACACCTCCAAAACCACCAAAACATCTGCTATGCAGGTGTCTGCTATCAACGGTTAGCGCTTGATCTGATTGAATCTAGGCCTCACAGTCTTCCATTCTAAAGCTAGAATTCAATTTTTGTAATCATGTCTCAGAATATGTTAACAATATCTAACACTGAAATTTACAATAAAAATGATATTTTTGTCCATTTATGCTCTTCAATGGCATGTAGCCTGTAGGCTGAACGCTATTTTTGTGTGTCTTGATTTCGGTCTGAACATTACCCACACACAAGCAACATGTAAACAATGTTTAATTTTTAGAGTAAGTTTAGTGCACCAACATAGTATAATTGTACACATGTATGGAATAAAAGGGATATTATGTTTATGATCTTACAATTTCCATTAAAACCACTTTTCTTGTTTTCACATACATGGAACCTGGGGTATGACTATAGAGACCTCGAGGACTCATCTTTGAATCTGTGCCATTAAGCACCTGTGACAGCATGAGCGCCATCGAGGCTATCTCCATTTTGAAGTAGTCAATTTTCTTCATTACTATTTCTTATCCCTCCTGATGACCCAGTTGGACATGACTCCAACAGGGAGCCCATGCTGTTATGGCCTTTTGGCCACTAGAGGCCTCTATCATTCTCTATGGGTATGGCAATATATTATATTCTATAAAATGAAAAAGTATTCTCAAATGGGTTTTTATTGATTTGTGATAGAGAGATAATGTTAAATGCTGCTGTAATGTCACCTTTAGGAGGTTTGCAAACTTAAACCAGCATCCTGAAATCATGACATTCATGTGTGTAATACCGATGTCATAACCTTGAGTGAAAATGCTGAATGCGTGTGTGTGAGTTGTACCTTACTCTATCTACCTCGACATTATGGCGTTTGAGGAACATTGGAACATGTCTAATTCTGACGTGAGATGTACGCACGTATGTTTAGGCCTACTTAAGCGTACGCGCACACACAGACGTAGGGGTACGTTTCATTTGCTCGTAGGTATGTAATTTCCATTCGTTATATTACTAAATAGTTGTTGATTTGTATTTAGTATAGAATAAGCACAGACACATTTATGTTTTACGTCTTTAAACTTTATTCAGTCTACTAATATATTTACCATCATGCCGAGTAAAGAAAACAGACAGGCTACCCACATTCAGGATTACGCATAAGCCGCCCATCCCCTTCCCATGTTGCGCATATAGAGACCGAGGGACGCCAAAACTAGTTTGCATTGCAGGCCGCCATGACCACCATGATATATATTTCCAATTTGATGTAACGAGGTTGAGCTCCTTGCAAGCAGACGTCCACACCCTGTGAATGTGGGAATGTATGGCTGAGGCATGTAGCTTCTTAAAGACAATTATAAATCAAAGGTGGTAATCGGAAAGCACACATTGATATTATATTACATTCCAATATGGTTACGACCACACAAGGGACCACAGGTTAGTTTCTTCGACGTAGGCTATTGTACATCTACAGCTTTGGGCTTTCATCACATAGGGGGAAGGTAAGCCACATATATGTACGTATAAGCGCATGTACATTGGAAATCACTATGGCGAGAACTCATTGCAAAACAAATATTAAATTGCAATTTGTATCAAAATTGAAATTTTTCATTTTTGATGTAATCTATTTTTTGGTTGTAAGCACCCGTTCATTTGTTTATGCAAGAGGATATATGTTGAGTGCGTTGCAGAACTCATTGCAGAATTATTTTCAAAATCTAGGCCTTTATCAAGTTACACTCTGAGGAACTTGATAGCGCGGGCTTGTGCTTTCAAAACACTGCGCTCCTATTATAAACCACGTTTATTTTTTTATATTTTTTTATTTAACCTTTATTTAACTAGTCCTGACATAGCACCTGACTAAAATGTGGAGAAAATGATTGAGCACAAACATAATTTCAAGAAATCCACCTTTAATTACAACGACACGTAATTTAGACAGTGTATGTATACTTCCCAACTGAAAACATGTATGGATAAGATAAAGGAATGTTAAAAACATCAACGAAATTAAACAGTCCTTCAGTACTCACAAAACACATAAACCATAACAATGACACATACACACATACATTCAAAAACACATACATTCGAATTATTTGATCGGTGCCTAAAATGCCATACAATCCATTCAAATAACCATTAGCTACTATCACTTCGAAAAGAGTCATTAAAGATTTCGCTATTTGTTAGGTTAGTTCCTTTTCAACATTCTTGAATCACCTGCCATGTACTTGCTCTTACGAAATGCCATTCTCCAGGCCGTCTCATTGCGTTCGTCTGTGACAGACCCGCCATTTTCCTTCCTAATAGCCAAGCGCCCAACAGGATCAGCTCAACTGAACCAACCGCCGGCTGCATAGTATCCATTCTCTCGTCGTTTCTCAGGATCAACCACGATCATCACATTAAAACTATAAGACAACCAAAACAAAATAAAATGTAATTCAATATCGAAGATTCCATGTAGGCCTACATTTTAATGACGTATGAATAAAAGCATCCATCAAAAGAATAACATGATGTTTCTAGTGTCCTATAACTTTATAACGCCTATTGAAGCAAAGGAAACAAAACAATGCTCTCCCATTGTGCGACCAACACATTCCGGGGTGAATTCTGGCCCCCTGTGGTTGATAGGCAGTTTGAGGAGCCTCTGCAGTTAGAGGACGGTGAATATGTGTGGCAAAGAAATCCAACAAATGACCGACGTCATCGTCCCAGGGCCAAGGTTGGTGGGTGTGACAAGTGAAGTCTTCTAGCCTTGATCTCTGCCTTCTAGCATCTCCCTCCTCATCTCCTGTCACAAACAACATCCCCCTCTTCCGCCCTCAGTTTCATTCTGGAGGGGGACTGGGTAGTGTGTTACATAGAAAAAACACACACACACAAAGAGAGAGAGAGAGAGAGAGAGAGAGAGAGAGAGAGAGAGAGAGAGATAACAAAATTGAATGGAATTCTGCATCCTTTCAAAGAACATAACCCAAATGCATTATCTATACATTATTTTCCACAAGAAACGATGGAAATATGAAATAGGTATTAAAGCTCATGCCAACATGTTATAAAACTTCTCATGCGTGAAAAAATATACATTTTACAGGGACAATAAAGTGTATTTACTGGGCGTGCTAAAGCTGGAAAAGTTACCTGCTGTAGTTTAATGGCATGGGTCAAAGTTGGACTCTCTACACATTCCTTTTTCTGTTCCCACTCACTCCCATTGGTCGATACCCCTCCTGCGCAAATTTCCGGGCAAAAGGGGCTCCTTGATTCCACTTTATTGCAGCGGGTTAGAGGTGAAAGCCTTGACATTATTGAAGTTCAAAGACTACTTTTAATTATACATTGTAGTTAATACATACACGTGCAATCTTCCATAGACATATGCTCTGTGAGCACGCGGGCGCAGGCACGTAGGCCTATCCACACACACACACAATCTATCAAATCAGTCACACACCAGTGATGTCCTCGATATGTCCTCGATATTTATAGATATGCACATACACCTACCACCATTGACCTGGAATTCCAAGATCTAATTTTAGGGGTCCGTTTTAATCAGAAATGTCTGTCTGCCATATGGCTAAAGTGTGTGTGTGTGTGTGTGTGTGCGCTCGCGTGCGTGTGTGTGTATCATATATGCAGTCGTATGTGCACAACACCGGCCCGAGGTCAGGTTGAACAGTGTAGTTGTCAAGTTTTTTTGTTCCGACAGCCAGTCTTACTTGTTTACTATTTACTGCGGAAGTGAGCACCATTCCCCCCGAACAGACGGTGCAATTAAGAGAAAAAATGTCAATTTAGTGCCTTTGTCTTTATGGCAGTGTCTAGACTGCAAGAGTGGCGATTCCATTTAGTGGGCACTAAAGAAGGATCCCGTACCTCTTTCTTTCTCTGCGTTTCTGAAATGTAGCCTAGTTTGCATGTTGTTGTTTGTGTCTAACCCGTATTTGAGGAAAAGCTCAAATATGCACTCCTATATGAATGTACCCCTCAACAGTCCCACAACACACTCCCTCAACTTTTTTGTCAGAAAATGTTTGCATAAAAAGGGAAGGCCTATTCCTAGATGACAATAGTTGATATACATAAATACCCCGAGAAATACCCCACTCAAATCCCTTAAAAATTAACATCAGATAGACTTAATGGTTAAAAATAAAATCTAAGACACAAATGCAGTCAGATGTTTTGGCAATCCTTTTCAACCATTGGCTACCACTCTTAATCACTTCCCTTTGAAAATGACCAGCAGATAGCCATGGTCAATAATAAAATCTATGACAAAATCCACCAGAGTCTGTTTGTTGTCTATATGTCTGTTTATTTCACAGGTATCTATATAATAATGATACACAGGCACAGCTCCATATTTTCCTCCTCATCTTCCATAGCCAACACCGAGCATAAAGCAAATAATTTAAAGGAGCGTTAACATTAAAGCTTTTAAAGTACACCGCTTGTTTGGGCGGTGTAAAGAAAATAGCAGCACCGAAAGGGGGTGAGAAATGAAAAATGAAATCATATTTACAATCACGAATGCACAGTCTGTACAAGGGAAACCATCAATACAAATTGTACACGTCACAGTTCTCAATGGCAAAAATGAAGCCTGTAAATACTATTTTGTGTTCAATAGTCTAGTCGAAAAGAGAATCGTGGTTTCATGGTAGGCTACACATAGGCAATACATATACCTACCTATACAACGACCAGAGGGAAGAGACATTTTTAAATATCCAATACAGGCCTATCATTGCTTCCAAATTGTGTGGTAACATTTAATATTCAACAAATAATATACTTGTGAAATGCACAAGTAAATACACAGAATTAAAATTCGTGGTAAATACATGGAAATTCATATGAACTACAGCATATCAATGATTATTATATCACCTGTAGGCCTAAATCTGAAGTATAAATTATTCTGTGCACGAAGGCTACAGGAAAATGGCGGCTTAATCACGCATACATAGAGAAACCCCATATGTTGTAAATAGAAATAACCTCATCATAATATTTAGTTGCTCAACGTGGCTGCTGAGCTGGGCTCTTTTTTGTAACTTGAACTTTGTTTATTACTGGTGATAAGAATTCACTGAGAAAAGAGTGTCATTGGCCTTTGACTATAATCATTAGGCATATGCTTTAACACTCCTCACATGCTCACAATAGAGGGTTTCCAGAAAAATATTGCAAACGATCTCTGCTTAATTTCTTTTCTTTCATTCTTCGATTCTGAAACCAGATTTTAACCTGTCGGTCGGTGAGGTTCAGCATCCGGGAAAGCTGCAGCCGTTTCTCTTTATTGATGTAAACGTTAAAGAAGAACTCCCGCTCCAATTCTCGAATCTGAAATTTGGAGTATGGACATCTCTTCTTCCTCGTGCGAGGAGTACCTGGGGTAATCAAACAGGAAGGACATGATCAACGAAAGTTTCAAGGAATAGTTTGTCATTCACGAACGGATATTCACATGAAGTTAAAGTAGCCTAGCTAACACGTATTAACATCAACATAAAGTACGTAGGCTCTTTCTGTGAATACACTATTCAGGTATTTCTAGAAGCATTCATTTAATGGTACCAATTATGTCAACATCCAACACGTAATATATCAAATCAATCAGCCATAAAGACTATTAAATTATCCCACGCACTCAAAGTGCAAAGAAAATCAACTTACAGCCTCTAAGTATGTATTTATTTATTACAAATATACAATAACAAAATGTGTACGGCTGCAGGTTGCGGGGCATTCCCATGGAATTCAACTATACATTTGCACACTCCTTCATGGTTGTTTGAAATGTTGTTATATATATATGAGATATTAATCCTCTTGTAAAGCTAAAATGGCTCTCAAAATGGCAATACATCACAGTTGTGGTCAACATCTCATGAAAAAGACTAAGTACAACGACATAAAACATCTCTACAGTAATGCTCTGATTGTGCAACATTAGGCTACACAAACAGACGCCAATGTGTGTGTGTGTGTGTGTGTGTGTGGTGTGTGGTGTGTGTGTGTGTGTGTGTGTGTGTGTGTATAAATCACTGCAAATTCAGACATAGATATCTCAGGGCTAACCGAAAGGAAAAGGGTTCTCAGTTCATACTGACCACAATTTACACATACCCATTCATAACTAAATGCAATACACATAGATGTAGCTTTGATGCTAACACAAATGTAGCTATATAGACTACATTTGGACAGAATGTGTTTTCATACTCAGTGTTGGGGAAGCTACTTTGAAAATGTAGTTTAACAAGCTATCAATTACTTCACACTGGAAGAACTTAAGATACACTAAAAATACCCTTAAGAAACATATAACATACCTTAACTGGAGTAACTTTGAAAAAGTAGTTCACTTCATGCAAACAACTTCATGAAAAAGCATCAGACCTTAATCTGACTACAAATGACAAGAACAGGTCACCTTGGAGTTAGATGTTAACATAATGTGTCATTTAGCTTATTTAACCCTAAAACTACGTTTCAAGGGAAAATCCGGCAGGTGGTCTGATGCAGAAAAAGAAAGGAAATTCCTGTCTACTTTACCCATCATTTATTTTAGCTACACCGCTACATGACAAAAACAGTAATAAACTACTGAAAACAGTACCAAGATTTGAATTGATTTCAACGAGCAAGCTACAGCAAATTTGAATGAAATTACTAGTTGAACTAGCCTACATGTAGTTCACTACTCCCCAACACTGTTCATACTGCGGTACAGAGCTTGAATTGCGGACACGAGCATGGTCCAGATATGGACACAAACACATAACCGAGTCTCTACGACTGATTCAATTTGTCTCCAGATACATATAAATAGCCTAGATGGATACTTATGGAGCCTGTCATTTGGTCAATAGCTGAATTAAGAATACTAGTTTGCCTCCATGTGCACAAGGCTAATAATCTCCCAGCATCTTTTAGTAGGGTTAGTTTGCATGCAAGCTGCTAAAAGAAAATTAACAAGATACCAAAAGCAATGTTCTGCCCTATTGGTTTTTACTCACGACAAACCAAGGAGAAAATCCCTTAAAATGCCCAACGCAAGTTCATGATCAAAGTTAGCATTTGTCACAATAGCGCGCTCTTAAAATTTCACGGACTCTAAGATAGAAGCGTCTGTGTATAACATTCTTTTTTTCAAAGCACTTTCCCATCGTAAAAAGTATTCTCGTTGTAAGAAAGAGCTTTGTAGGTTACAATAAAATCCTTTGAATGCTTATAAAACTCCACATAAAATCTGACCGACAAAACACTCGGCTAGTCCCTTAACCTTTCTCCATTTATAGCTTCGGTACCTACTCGAGTGGCTGTTCTTGCTGGCACTGCCATCCTTTGTGGCTGAAGAAGTACACGAGCCCGAATGTGTATGTTCCTCCTCATCCTCTGGGTCCTTGTCCTGGTCTGGGGCGCCCAGTAGAGCCGCTGGCTGCTGGGACTCTGTTTCCAGTTTACTAGCCTCGCTCTTATGTAAACAATTCTCTGCTGACTGATTGTCCGCGCCGCAGTATGCGGTCTCAAAAAAGCGGTCGAAACCTTGAGGGAGGACGTTGTTTTTCCCCACTCCGGGGTAGAACCCTGTGGAGGAATGGTTGGAGCTGGGATGGTGGTGGTGGTGGTGGTGATGACTGTACACACTCTCGTTCGTTTTCATAAGCATTTCTGTCATGGTGGATGACGGAAGACAGTCCCTGTGCACCAGATCCTCTCCAGAGTAGCATGATGCATAATTGCTTCTATGGTGCCATTTACTAGAAGGGTCCAATCCATAGGAAACTTCCCGTACCGGCTGCACGTGAGGCAGATTTGAAGAATATGGGTAGGTTATCTGCCGCGACGAGGCCTGTGGAAGAAACGTAGAGACGGCGGAAAATTCGGGGACGTAGTAAGTGCAGTTCGGGAGATAGATGTTTGAGGCGCAGCCCGTTCTGTCCCCAAACTCGGATGTCCGGTCTTTGTGCGTCTGGGAGCAGAAGTTTCCCAGATTCACCGAGTTAAACATCTTTCCCCCGTACTCCGTACTATAGATAGATGTTTTGGATTCGAACTGCAGAAGGGAGAAATTTAGGAAGGCAAGATGACGCGCAATCCGTCTAAGTCGCCAAAGACACGTGATCGAAAGTAGATATTGTCATATATCAATTTGGAACACTTGGATGTGTAGTAGTTCACTTAGGTAAGATCTAGGAGGTTCAAACGATTAATTTAAACACCACAGGAGCACTAAGAAAACCAGTAACATAATCCTGTTTGTTGGCTTAGGTTATGGCAATTATAAAGATAAGCTTGAGTATGAGGCTATTTATGTATGAGAGTGGGTTAGGGTAGCATAGTTTAGCATGTGATATAGCAGACTAAATTTGATTTTGAATTCTACAGGTAAGACCTTACTATTATTATGACTATTATGATTATTATTACTACTACTACCATAACATAGTATACTACACGTTGTATATTGTACAATAGCATATAGCCTACTGGTAGACAGCAGAATTTACTCTCACACATTGTAATGTATGACTAAACACTACCAACAAAGTGTACCGAGATCACTGAGAAGTTAAAACAAATCCATGCTTTACAATGAGACCAAGATTCCAACATCACACTCGAAGCGCCCCTGTTTTGAAAAGTGTGTTTTCACACATAGCCTAGCAGGCTTTATGCGATTATAGGTAAATATCTATCGTGAATCTATGACTAACCTCTCTGAAACTGCTCCTCATCAAGGCAATGATTGTGACTGTTTTTGATTGATATAGATGTTGTCTTTTAAGATATTGCAGTTTTGAAATGTGGGGTATTTTTCATCTAAACCACTTTTATAGCCTATATTTACATTTTTAACAGCCACTAACAGACTAACATTTCCCTATAAGGAAAAATAAACATTAAAACTCAATGTTCAAAGTAAACATTTTGAATACGCATTTGGCTACATTCACATGTTTGAGGGACATTTTTCTATTTAGTTTTTCTCCGGATGGTATTTTATTTTATCAAGACATGGCCTTGATGGAAGCCTATATCTTTGGTGTTGCCTCAAAATAAATGTGAACTAAACGGGAATAAAACAAGGATACACTACATTCTGTTTAGGGTGCCTTAGTTCGACAAAATCAGTCATTTTCTTCATTACTTTCCTTTCTCTTGGATCATGTTAGAGCTGGAGGAGAATAGCCGAGAAACTCAAGACCAAGGTTCCAGGCTGAACGTGGAGAGAAGAGCACAAGTGAAATTTAACCTTGGTCGACGACGGCTGTCAAAACAGCTGTAATCCACCAACCGCGGAGTGTAAAATATAAAATAATCTTAACTTTGAATTGCAGAAATGAACAGTGGTTTAGAAAATGATAGTCTACTCGAGAGGTGACCTAGCTATATTTAAGCTAAAAGTCTAAAGGAGACAATTTATTTTGTTTTGAATTAGGCTTGAGGACATATTTCTGCTTAGGCCCCACAGTCTCACTGGGCAACAAATGAATCGATTTGTCATGGAATACTTTCACTCTGACAGCTGTTGAGAAGTAAGAAATCCTCTACTGTATGCATATCTTTAGGGCTACATCGTGTAACTACTGTACATAGATGCCCGATTAAATATGCATTCTTTTCCGGAGAGAAAACAAATCTCGTTTTAATTGTGGTCCCAGACAGAACATACATTGGTTATTACCTTCAAAATATACATGACGTCTGGAATCCCCATCACAAACGTGGCTGGGCCATGTGATCAAGTAGAGGGATGTATGGTATTTAAATCATGTAATTGCATTTATTCAAATAATACCTCCGTGTGCGATTTCTCCTATGTGGGAAACTTTCACTGTTGTTGAATCACGTGAACCCTACTGGCCAATCATCAATACAAAGTAAAACTATGATCATTGTATTGATTATGATAAATATCATTAACTTCTTCTGTTCCAAAATATGTTTTCTGAAGGGTAATCTGTATGCAAATTGTATAATTGCATAGCCCAAACCCTATTGTTTCAATAATTAAAACGTTTAAGATTGTGAGAGTGTGTAATCATGTAGGCGCATTTTGGTAGTCGCCTTAAAGCACATTATAGGAAGAAAAGCCCACATTACGTCTGCTGTTCCATTTAAACCATCAGAAATAAATAATACTATAATAACTAGACCTAGGTATTTTGGAGAGGTATGTGGCAGTGGCATTGCAATATGTTTGTTTACAGACCCCTTTCAGAAGATAAAAGGTTGAAGTACACGATGCCTGCATCCAAGTACAAAGAAAGCAGACAGCTGCCTAGACACAGCACTTGAATTTGACCACTAAAATCTTCTACGTGCCTAACCATAAAACGCCGAATGGCTGTAAGAAAAAGCTAAATCCCTTTGTTCTATAGAACAGTGAGAGGGAGAGTAAGGAGTTAAAAATGTGTGAACACTGATAAGTTCTACCCTGCACATATAAAGTAGTCTAACCATGCAGTCATACTGTCTAAATGAAAACACAAAATGAACAATTCCACGTCACACCACAAGGGACGGGTAAAAGAACTTGAAAGCATTTTCGAAAATAGCTTATGTTGGACAAATGTTACTTAGCTACCATTAGTTAGTCTGGCTATATATAGCCTAGAGCGCAGTGAGTCAATTCCCTCTCGTTCAGGCTTGTAGCGTCTAATATTGTAGCCTAATAGAACATGGTGAAAGTTTGGATCCTATAATGACATTCAAAGACTTTGCATACCATATTGGGAAACCATTGGAATATCATGACGCATGACCATAAACCATATGGATATAATTCAGGCCCTGACAGAAGTATATTGCATTATATAGGCCTATTTAATTATTCAGGTTTAGACAATCCATAAACGCACAAAAAGAAGCGATAGCTCGACTCTCAAATGCATAGGCCTAAAGCTACCATCCAGTTTAAGGAAGGCTTAATATTCATATTTCGCAAGGAATTCTATATCTTGTATAATGAATATCACAAATCATGATTGGATTATAATAGCGCTTTTTGCTCAAGGCGCTTTGCATTATTTAGGAGAAGCGCGCCTCAAGAACTGATATAATACGTTTAATTGGGAACTTCATACATTCCAAAAAGTAAACTAGTCGAAAACATAGTAATGAACCATTCATATTGACAGGTTGCAGAAAACGTACTGTCGTTGTGCTGTTGAGTCAATTCAATAAAGAGTTCTAAACGGCGCTAATTATCCAAAGCCAAAAACAACATTTACTGTAAACGAAGCCTCCACGCAGAATAATTCATTATTAGGTCCTTTGTGGAATTCATTATTGTCGATAGCAAGACAACAACAAACAAAGTGCATAGTAGCCTTCATGTAATAGCCTTCATGTCCATAACACTGTCAGATATTCTCCAGCTCAGAAATCACTAACAACAGCGTTTTCTGCATGCGCTCTAATTAATATGCACAATGATTTTGAGAAGGATAATCAAGCTAGGCCTTAACTGAAAGGCCTAATCGCTGAAACAGGGATATACCTATATACCAGTCGTGTACAATTTCAAACAGAGATGCCAACACATTGTCTGTGGTATTACATAAATGGCATGCCCACAACACTTGGGTAGTAAGGAAAATGAACACCGTGGGCAATCCTCCTTCGAATACCTAAAACGATTAATGTCTTACGGGGCTGAAGCTCTAAGGCCATCATACGATTTACCATGTGTTTATTCTTCTTGGATTTAAGTTAAAGTAATGGATTTTAGTCTGTAATATTCCACCCACAGTAGGACCCTGGAAGTGGATGGCTGGTGCGCCATTTCTCGAAATAAGAACCAACTGGCCCAGACGTTATTTCAAATTCTATTTCATGTTGAGTCAGGGTAATTTCAATGAAATGACGTGGAAACAACGTTGATTCAACCAGCGTATGCCCAGTGGGAAGGGTTTCCTTCACTAATGTTTTTGACTAACTTAAGTCCCTGACGAATATGTCTACCACACGCAGCGATGTATGATCATAAAATGTACGAAAATACAGGCAGAGGCTTCAACTTAGTAGCCACACATGGCATTTGGAGTCCTGAGAATTTCCTGAAAGAAAGAAGTGTTGTAAATATTTGCCATTCTCTGGTTAAACATCACTGTTCGTGAGCACAAGCTTTTACGACTATGTCAGGAATATAGGCAATGTATTTATACCTCGCACCATTATTACAATGGTAGCCGAAATGTTTTTTAGAACACAAATAACTATCTAGACAAAAATTAACACTAAAAAAGTACATGGGAATAAGTTGAATGTGTACACACAAGTCGTAGGCTATTCTGTTTATAGCCTATGATCGATACCATGTCTATTGTGTGGTCTGGTTCATAGCCTAAACGTATTATGGACTATTCCTATTCCTTAGCTTTTGGGGAACAGACAATGCTGTAAATAATTTCATCATCCACATTTTTGCTTTTGTGCTCCAGACACAGACCTTGTTTCGTCACCACCACGCACCAAAATGGAAGGAAAGCACAGTTATCCTGTTGAGAGGCGCACGGCCGGGCCGGCGCGCCTCATATTAAAGCGGTCTGAACCAGGGCTAAATGTGGGGAGCGTGAGTAATCATGTTACTGTCCCCCCATGGCCTAGATACATTTAATTGGATGTACGTCGGGCTGTTAAACGTGGTTCTATGAGCTGCGAAGAGTTTCAAGCACAACAAGAAAGGCCCTTATTTTTACTGAGGTCTCAGTGAATGCACCTAGCTTGAACGCATTTGTACTGGGAACCAGTAGGTTACAAGATCAGATGATATAAACGCGGTAAAAGGGCTCTCCAGAGTCTATTTGTGGACTATAGGAGCACAAAGGTTGACAAACCATTATAGGCCGTTGATTAGTCCCCTCATCACAAAGATATACATTCAAGTTAAAGGAACTCCAGTGTTTGGACATTTAAATAGCTTTGTATTATTTTGCGGACAATAATTTGGTGTGTTTTACAATAGTTTTTTACAATAATGATCAATGAAATGTTGTCATCAATTCTGTGAAAGTGTCAAATTATTTCACACATATTGGCAATTTATTTTATGTTTATCTTCATCCATATTTATCCAGTGATGTGTTGAAGTAGAAACAAACGTCTGCTCTTCTGAGGAGTTTATTATCATAGGCTATGGTAAATATTATTGACTGGTCAAATCCTTTTTATTGCATGGCGGCAAAGTGTAGTGGACATCCTAAAAACAAAACCAGCTCGTGTTTGGCATACTTATGAACATGAATAAAAAGGCACACAAAAAATAATCAATAATTGCAGGCCTGAATAACTTCACTTTTTTAAACAGTTATTAAACCTCCCTCTATTATGTTGCACCTACATTAAAAAACAACTTTCCTTACCACAATTTGTTTGCATATGAGTCTGGATATGTTCTAAATACACAAATCACACAAAAATACGTATTTTGACTTTTTTTGTAGGTTATATTATCAACTACAAGTATGCTTCCATTGCGAAAAGAAGAATATCTTATTACATAAATCGTAAAGATAAATATCTTGCACAGGTGCGTCACAGTTCACCAAATAAACGTGTCTATATGAAGTTACATTTTAGTATGAAATGGAATACATCAGAGCAAAAAAAGTAAATAGGTTAATTTCTGC